>NC_079364.1:5894400-6194400 GCF_021018895.1 Seriola aureovittata
TCAGATCACATGGCCGCTGGTTACATCAGCGTCCACCATGAAACACACAAAGAGCTGAAACCAGCTGACACTAGGAGGAATGGGAATACGTTACGACCCGGTCCAGCCATATACTAGGTTTTGATCTAGTCTTGTTGTAGTGTGCATTCTTTGTGCGTGTGTGTTGGCCTCTGACAAGCTGTGAAACCGTGTTGATGAATTACTCAAACTGAACTTCCCAGATCATATTTGATGTTGTCACCAGAACCTGTAAAAACACACACAGGCACCATCAGTGTAAACCCTGGTTGCTCTCTCACTTGTGTCTCCCATTCAAGATGTAACTTCAGCACACAGCAGTGACAACTCAGCCTCACTCTGATACCACCCTCTGGCCAATTTTTCCATTTCCATTTCCATGACAAGCCCTTGGAGGGAAATTTGCAATTTTGCGATTTTAAATAAAAGTGACTTGACTGCTAAGAAGGCACAAGAACCAAGCCAACTTTGGACCTGAACTTTTATCCATCTCACAGTGTATTTTTTCTTTTATAATGAGCAGTGCAGCCTCACAGAGCTGCTTCCATCGCTGCAGACCATTGTTCAAATTTCTCAAATGGATCTACTCTCAAGCTGAGACTTGGCAAAAACAGGTATTGGTTTTTCTGATACTGCAGTAACCCTTGTGGCACATTGCCGCCCTGTTCGCCTGCGTTCTGCTCCATCACACTGATCAGAGCTGACAGGAGCATCTGAAGCCACTGAGCCTCAACCATCCTCAACTAGCAGCTATCGACTGGATGGTCATCAAGACTCTCGGGCACCTAAATTAGACGTTGTGCACGCACGCACTAATGCAAAAAAAAAAAAACAAACCCCACAATTCTTGCAGTGCAAACCTCGTTAAAGAATAAATCAAGTCTAAATGAGGCAGGGCAGAAGAATCACTGTTGCGCTACATGTCTGGCCGGACCCCAGTTAGGACTGTCCGAGCAGGTGTTTCCAGTCAGCGCTCGAATGCAAAACAGCTGCTGTGAAAGAATGGAGGATCCTCTAACGATGATAATTATCAGCTACAACCCTTTTGAATCATTTTTTCCGCCGTTAAAATAGCAAAAAACATGGACATGCCCTAAATGCACTTGCACCACGCACTTCAGACCGTGCGCTTTGGATCATTAAAATAGTTCCCACTGGACGCGTTGACTCGCTCAGCCCTTCTTTGCCCTTCAGAGTCCGCAGAGCTGCTGTGTGTGTGTGTGTGTGTGTGTGTGTGTGTGTGTGTGTGTGTGTGTGTGTGTGTGTGTGTGTGTGTGTGTGTGTGCCAGGGCCGGTTCACTGCTCAGTCACAATGTGTAATCAGCTGACATGAAAAGTATCTTATGATGAAGCCGAGTGTTAACTGTTTTATTTCATCAAATATTCTCTGCTTCTCCATCCTTAAATGAATTCCAACAGGACGCCTTATTGTCAGCCTGAGCACAGTGTGAACCTGTTGTACTCAGCTGCGGGTTTTACATCGAGGTTAGAGTGAGTAAGTCGACCAAACATGCGACTGCGGAGAGAGAGAGAGAGAGAGAGAGAGAGTTGTTGAGGTGCTTTTTGTTCCAATTACTCAAATGTCACTGGAGAGGTCGTTGTATTTCACACATTATCAACAACAGATCCTGACTGCGGCCGCATTGCATTCTGGTCCTTTCCCTGCCATTCCTGTGGGAGTAGAAATTGGTCTGTGTGTCGGTTTCCCCCAGTGTGGTTTTACTTTTGTGCAAAATATATGGCTTCAGAGAAACTCTGAGGGACAGACTCCAAACACAGGTGTTTATCACTCAACTTTTAGATGTCTGAAAACACTGCAGCTGCTCTAGAAATACTTCAAGTCGCTGTCAGAGGTGGAAGAAATATTCCAGTCATTTATTGTGTGGTCTCCCTACACTCAGAAATGTGTTTTATTGTTACTTAACTTGAATGTTTGACTGTCACTGTGCAGAATGAAGAATGTGCCTTTAGCCAATCACTCATAAGCTGTCAAACCTTGAAAGAGTTCTCTCTCTCTGCTGTCATTCAGCTGTCGTTTCAGCACCGCAAGGAATCTGCGACCCACCTCCACCCCTTCACCACCTCGACCGCAGATGCCTGACAGTCTCCAATCAAATCATCCGGGCAGAAGTTTCCCTCTAATGAAAGACGTCTTGGCTCTGGGGTAAGTTTCCTCTAATAGGAAGCACCTTACTCCTATGGACCGTTACCCGTGGTGATCCACTTCCAAAGTCTGTTCCTTCTGTTCACTATAAACTCCATTTTAATTCAAATTTCTCATTATTCGTCTCTCCGGTTTGAGCTACTTTGAAAGCTAATTGTTGTCCAGTAAGTAACTAACACACGTGAGCTCCGAAGCCTCGAGGGCACAGATGCTGAGAACGGACGTCTTGTTCAGGAGTTCAACTTTTGAATTTGCATATAAAGAGGAAGCTAATTGAACTTTTTGCAGGAAAACCATGTCAGCCTAAAATTATTACTGTTTAAATCAGAGTGCTTTTATATCTAATAAAAATGCAGCATTAAAACATTTTACTGAAAAAAAAAAAAAAGCTGCATTAATTAATTAATTAATTAATTGGCTGCTTTACTGCAACAAGCTGAAAACACAACTTATCTAGTGGTTAAAGCAGCGTGCCTGTTTGCATACGCAGCAGATGTTTGTGTTCACATGATGAATGTAAGTCCAATATTCTCTCTCTTTTACCTCTGTTTATTTATTTGGATCCCCAGTAGGCAATTAGCGAAGAAGCAGCTACTCTTCCTGGTGTCAAATCACTCGAGTTAACATTATGCAAAACAATAATGGAATTAAAAATCGAGCAAGAAAATAACGACAAAAACAAACAACAATAAAACTACTAATAGAAATACTGAACAAATTGACAAGCAAAGCTAACTCAAAAAATGACCGTATCACTCAAAACAAAGTATACAGTGACTGAAGATAGATAGATAAATAAATAAATAAAATGAGGTTAAAAATGAAAAAAAACATCTGTTTTTTGGATTTAGGGACATTTTTGTCTCTTCAGCTGCTGAACTGTGTTCACAAGCTAGTCGCTAACCGTGTCTATCTGCTGTTTGCTGCTGGGCAAGAAACATAGAAGTCAGTTTGAAAAAATCCTGAATGATTAAACACTGTTTTTTTTTTTTTTACACGCTGTTTTTACTCCATGAATAACTGAACAGCTGATGTGTCTGTCAAGTTTTATCCATCTCATTTTTTTCTTGCTTTAGAGAGCAGGTATCAGCACTTTAAGTTTGTTGACTTTATGTGAGTGTATCTTTAAATCTATGCTGTATGAATATATACAGTATATAACAGTTTGGTCCCAAGGTAAATCTCCTGCATGCAGGATCCCCCCCGATCCCTCCGTGTCTTAAAGAGCTTTACAGAGGAGCAACACTCCTCTCATTATACCTCCATCTGAGACTGTGCTAATGACAGCTCCACAGCCAGCCCAACCTCCACCACATAATGAGCTCAAATGAATTGTGCTCACTTCTATGGCAACACTTTGCAGGCTATAACAAAGCAGGAATACTGAGCACAGCCATTCAACCACAACACACACACACACACACACACACACACACACACTCAGACAAATTAATGGATTAAACAACCACATGAGTTGAATTTTAAGCGAAAGGCCGGACGTGATGGAGAGCGAGATGCTCAGACATCAAACACCTGCTGTGTTTCAGTTTGCGCCGAGCCGCAGCTCTCGCCATGTGAAGCCGCTCAAACATGAGCATCACGTCAAATGAATCAGACAAGGACACAGGGTTCGTTTTGTTCATAATGTGTCAGGTGTGTTGACCAGAGTAGAGTAGAAGAGAGCAGACTAGAATAGAATAGATAATCATTACAGATTTTTTTTTTTTGGTTGCAGAATTAAAAATCAAAGGTATTTCTCTCTGTCGGTTCATTTTGATTGTTTTAGGCTGATTATCTCACTGATGTCTCTCATTACTGTCCAGATGGCAGAAGATCCGCGTTGTTAAAAGTGTTAATGTTTCTCTCGTCTGAGTCTCCTTCAGTTATTACTTTGTGCTCTGAGCAGTGGAAGGTGTGAGGAGCAGGATCAAAAGGTGTAGTGATTGTTTTTTGAAGCCTTTTCTTTTTTTTTTTTGCCCTGGGTTTTGCCTCTCAGGCTTCTTACAGGCAGCCCACACCTACTCAGACTAGTCAGGGGCTGAAAAAGGCATCCTCCTCTCATCTGTGTTTTTGTAGTAAATAAAATCATTTAATCTAAAATGCAACAGTCCCTCAATAAATCCTCCTCTGTGAAGGTTATAATGTGTAAACTGGCTTAAGGAGGCGCTGATTCAACTTTATGGTCATTGTGAAGGATGTAGTTTGTGCTGCTGTTGATATAAATGTAAAAGACAAAATAATAGAAACACCTATCTGTATAATGCAATACAGTTCAACTGCACCACCGACTGCAGCTTCCAAAATAACCACGAACTTGAATCAACTCCTCTTTAAAACCGTTTCAACACAGGAGATATAAAACTACACTGAGTTGGTTTTGGGTTCGTAAAACCACAAATATATCTTCTTATGGATCAACACTAAAATAACAACAATAAAACACTGGAAAAGTAAATAATAAAAATATTGACCTTTTAATTGCTTTCACATCCAAGTGATTTTAGTACAGAATATGGTTTTAAAAGATTAAGAATATCAGAAATAACTATTCAGATCTTTAAATCTAATTAAAATGATCTCAAAATGGTGATTCTGATTCTAAAACTGACGTCAAACAACACGATTATTTTCTTATTTTACAGTCTGTTTTAATTATTCAGTTCACCCTATTGTTTATTTATGGATTGAAATACGTTTGATTCATATCTGTTGCAAGACTGGCACAACACAAAGATCTTCACACCCGTGCTACTGTCTGTGGATGATTCCCAAAAGCATTTTGTTTTGATTTTGAATTAAGATCAAGGCAAATCAAAATCAGCTGCCAGTGATAAATCAGCTGTTGCAAATCAATTCTTTTGTGTGAGTGTGTGTCCTTGTGTTTGTCTGTGTGTGTTTGTGCCCCGGCGATCATTTGTTTGATATAAAAACGTTTCCAGGAATAAAAGGCAAGAGGTTAGAGGCTGATTTGTGTCATGACATCACAGATCTCCAGCACGACAGTCTGCGCTGATGCTCTGTGACGTTTCCTTTCTACTCTGCCGGTGTACAAAGTGCAGGCCCCACAATGGAGCCAGATATGAGATAGGAACGTTAGGATGGCAATATATGCCATACATCAGCATAATCTGAAGCCCGCAGGCGGGTTTCCTCGCTCCTCTGAGTCCAATTATAGTGTGTGTTGTGTGAGCAGACGGGCTGTGTTGCAGATCGAGGCCCTGATCCAGCAGGCACCAGCCACCTCCTCCCAGCCTCGCTCTGACACCCACACACACTCACATATACCCAGCTATAGAAAGGAGGCACGGACACACACACACACACACACACACACACAGGGCAGATGATTTGTTCGTATTTAACGAGGCGTGCTGTGCCGCTGCATTGTTGTTTACTCTGTCACATCTTCCCTCAAATGAATAATTAACAAGGCAGAATTTATTTAATGGTGCGAGTAAAAGCAGGAAATTCACCACCCCACACTTTACTCTTTTGTCGTTCAACCCTGCCTCTGCAAACATACATTCACATACTCCTCATTGGATTTGCCTGATTTTCATTCAGTTTGACAGTCGATAAATCATAAGTCCTCCAAAATTACATGCATGAATATTTTCTGATCTGACGTCCCCATCGACAGTGCTTTCCAAAACCTTTATAAAACTCCAAAATACAGTTTTCTGATCTAACACAGTTATTGTTAAGATCCGGTTCGGTAACATAATTAAACCTAAACCAAAAGAAACTAACGTCCCGTTGTCAAAGACGAAACGTTTTATTGTCACATCCATCCACCTTGACGTCACCCGCTCAATTCAAGAGACTTTAATTGTCCCCAGGGGCAATTTAAAGGGCACATAGAGTAGATATTAAAACACACACAAAAAGAACACACCACCGGTGCAGGACAAACTGTACACCTTAAGAACAACTATGACAGTGACAAAAAAACAAACCATCAACAACGGTGACTCTACACATAAATAACTGACAATTTGTGACACACTTTTCATATTATGCTTCAAATGTATGAAAAACAGATTAAGAAAATAAAAAAAATATCTTTTATTAATTTCCCCAGCTTAAATCAATGTGTGTTGTATGTTTTATTGTGCTTTAGTTGCCACGAGGGAAAACATTTTACTGCAGATTCAGGTTTGTATAATTAATTAACATACAGCACAAAAGAGGAAACTATTTAGTAAAAACTCAGTGAGAAACCATGAATTACCTTTTAAAAAAACAAAACTGCTGCCTTTGTAGTGGAGCATCTTTGTTCTCGCAGGCTGCCAAGGTTGTGGAGGTTGGAGGTTGGAGGCGGGAAACCGTGGCAGATAAAAGGGAACAAAAATGATGTGTTTTAATAATCGTGTCATTACAGTGTGATCGTGCGGGGCTTAGCGCTGTGTGGCCCTGTGGAGTCTTTAAAGCCACTGATCAGAGGCCCCGAGTCTGTCATGACACCCAGTGGGAGAAGGATATTGCTCAGTGCTGAGGACATTCTTCCTCTACCCATCCCCCCCCCCCCACCACCACACACACACACACACACACACACCTTCCCACCTCACTTTGATATATCTTTTACATGAACTGTCGCTCTGTCCGTCACCCTCCGTCTCTCTTCACCTCTCTGCTCCTGTCTTTGTGTTTCCCAGGTGCTGTATATTTGTGGTGCAGAATCAGAATCAGGTCAGATCCCAAACACCAGACCTCCCCTCCGTCTCCCTGCCTCCATCTCCATCACCCTCCTCCATCCCCTCATGTACCCACCTGACATCTTTGCTTGCTCGACACACAGCATCACTCTCTCTCACTTTATGGCTCCCACCTCCCTCCTCTTTTATTTCTTCCATCCCAGCATCTCCCCCTCCCCCCTCCCTCCCCCTGGCTGTCCATCCATCCATCTATCTATCCATTAATCCATCTTTTCCAGTCCCTCATGAAGCCAATCCCATTTTCACCCTGGAAGAGAGAAACACCTCTGAGAAGAGTGTGTGAAGGTGTGAGATGGGGAAAGCGAGACAGACCGTGGAGAGAGAGAGAGAGAGGTAAAGAGGCATCAAAACAAGATGGGCCAAAAAATTTGGATTGGTTTTGAACATGAGGGAGACAGAAAGAGAGGAAGTTGTTAGTGTCAGTTTTTAAAAGCTGGAGCTCTTTTCTCTCTGTGATCTGCTGACTACAGACACACTGGTGCAGAAATATCCGACTCATATTGACCAGTAGGTGCTGTCCGTCGCTGAAATGGTTCCCTCCAGGAAAACAGCCTGGAACAGTTCACTGTCTGCGTGCAATGACCAGCCACACCATTAAAACCAGTTGGCAGTTTGAATGTTGTGGCTGCGCAGTGTAAGGCTGAAGGGAGCAGCAGGTTAGCTTACCTTAGCGCCCAAGCTGGAAACGGGGGTAAACTTTTAGCATGTCTCTGTCTGAAGGGATCGAAATCTGGAGAGAAAAAACAAACATATTTTTCACTCAGGTTTTTATACAGATTAGACAAACGAGATTCAGTGTGTTAATTAGCTCATTTTTTAGAGGCGTTGGAAGGTGTATTTCCTGACTTTGAACAGATCTAAGCTCGCTGTTTCCTCCTGCTTCCAGTCTTCATGCTACGATCTTCTCATCGAACGCTCAGTAAGAAAAAGGAAAATATCAAACCATTGCTTTAAAGCAATAATATGTAAGTATGTATGTTTTATATATTTTAGAGTTGTGTTCATACATTATCACAAATGTATCCCTCAAATCTCAAACTCAGAGAAATGTGTGATTTTAAGTCACAGTCCGTTACATTTGGTCGCCCAGTCAATGATGTCATATCCTCTATGTGCATGTGTCGTGTTGTAGTCGCCTGCCAGAAGCTCAAAATTGACTTTTTTTTTTCCAGTTTTAAGACTCATAAACTTTCTACATCTTGGTCGTTTTCAACTATATATTCTAACCAGATGAAGGATTTTAGTCATCGGGCGTCTGGATCTGAAGCTATCAGAGAAAAAAAGCTGAGTAAATGTGAGCTGCTCAGCTCCCAGCCGTTGGAGACGTCATGTATCTGCCGAAGGGCGTCGGAAAATCTCAGATTTTTAGAATGAAACTGCTTCATTCATTGTTTCTGACGGTTTTAATCCTCTGGTCCATTTGTTATGGAGAGGGCACCTCTGAAAGTCTGGTTAACAAGTTATCAAAGAAACAATCTGAACTAAGGTTAGCAGCTTCTAACCTTTCCCTGATGCCTCGTGTCGGCCGTACAGCGTCGGACAAACACTGGGTTTAAATGTGAAACTACTTGTTTTTTGACTTCGTTCTCTGCTCAGGTCGCCATTACTCCACTGAATCTTTACATAGATAATAGTTTCCTGCAATATTATTGTTTGAAATCTCATGTATATATAACCTATAAGTCTCAATATGCATGTTTTTTTATTAATTCACCAACTTTTAAAAACCGTTTCAGCCGAGGGATTTTTCCCTGGATACTCTACATATTAAGGCACAACAAGAAGTTTTTTTTTTTTTTTTTTTACTTCTTTAGCAACTTTTGACCAAAAAATATCAGCATCAGGTTTCAAATTGATGTCGAAGTCCAGAAAACACAGAACAGCTCTGTTATTCAGGTGACACTATCAGGTAGCTCAAACAGAAAACCTCTGTTGTCCAGGAGCTCCGGCAACAAACTACCCAATTAGAGCTGAGTCTCGACGTGAATGAATGTGTTTTCTGTGTGTGTGTGTGTGTGTGTGTGTTTGTGTGTGTGTGTGCGTGCGTGTGTGCGCGCGCGCGTGTGTGTGTGTGCGCGTGTGTGTGTGTGCGTGTGCAGAGTCTCAGTAGTTTGGCATACCATCCACCTTCCCCAACACATTCTCCCCTCTGCTCTGTTAACGTGCTGTTGCTAAGATACCAGCCGTTCATCTTTACTCCTCCACACATAACCAGGGTGTGTGTGTGTCAGATGTTTCTCCTTAGCTCCTGACTATCCTTGACACACACACACACACACACACACACACACACACACACACACACACATTTCTGTATAAATCATACCTCCACACCCATTTACCACCTTAAAGGTCACTGAAAGAAAGGCGTTTTTTTTTTTTGTTTGTTGTTTTCTTTTTTTTCTGCCTCCCACTCGCCTGCAGCAGACACATTACCGCCTCCTGAAACCTGGAGACAAATTAGACAGAGTGTCGAACTGACCTGGGAGCAGCTCAGACGCTTCAAACACCAACATTTACATCCCACTGCTCTTTAAAGAAAATGCCATCATGCACCAGCTCTTCATTAAAAATCATTTTGTTTATGTCTGTGAGTGTGTTTGTTTCCCGGAAGCCCCAGAAGAAATTCCTGGAGGTACAGCCGAGTCCCATGAGAGTACAAAGTCTCATGGGATACAGTATGTTGTTGAATGTGAATGAAATATTCTTTTATTTTGTGCTGAAGTGACCAGGAGTTCAAGTTGTACTCCTCAGTACAGAATCGCTGTAGATACACAGTCCTGTGCAAACGTTTCAGGCACTGCAAAAATAATGTCAGCAATGGTTTTTATTGATCAGTTAACTTCACACAAAGAAGCAGCAAATAGAAAAAAACCTAAATCAATATCAGTATTTGCTGCGACCGCCTTTTTCCTTTTTAAAACAGCAGCAGTTCTCCTCAGTACACCTGCACACAGTTCCTCAGGAACTTGGGTTCCAGTATCTTGGAGAACCTGCCACAGTTCTCTTGATTTAGGTCTGTCTCACATTTTAGGGCCCTAACATTGAGGATTTACTGCTTTTCCAGTCTCAAGATGAAACATTTTCAACTTGTGTGAATATATGTCATTAGCACCCACAAGTGCCTTCTGATTGATTTTGTGTGCAATCAAGCGTCATTGAAGCTTCCCTGCGTGTTCTGTGTTCTGACACATCTCGAGAATTTTAATTTAACCGTCTGGATTCAGGGTTGATGATTCAACTGTTCGTGCTCCACATGCATGGTCTCTCGCTCTGGATCCTCCTTTTGTGTAGTGTGTAAAGCTATAATGCCATAACATGTAGTACATCGAAAAGAATCTGGATTTTGTTCCATTGAATCTTTTTGTAATAAATGTTTTACTGACCACCAACAGAATCGTTTCTGGAAAACATACAGTGATAATTACAGCGGTAGTTCTGTAGCTGAGTTTACAGTAATTTTAAAGATAATGTACACTGAACAAAAATATAAATGCAACACTTTTGCTTCCATCTTTCATGAGTTGAAATTAAAGATCTACGTCTTAACCACACAAAAGACTTTTCCCCTTTTCCAAGATAATCCATCCACCTGACGGGTGTGACGTATCAAGATGCTGATTACACAGCATGATTACTGCACAGATGCACCTCGGGCTGGTCACAATAAAAAGCCACTTTAAAATGTGCAGTTTTGTTATGCATCACCAGCGTGCACCGCACCAGCGACATTGCTTTCGGGTTGTGTGTACGTTGCCATTCTCGTGGACACGTCGTCTCTGTATCGCCTCGACAGAACTTCTTCAAATTTGGTGCAAACATTCACCTGGACTCGAGGTGCTTTGTGTGTGTGTGTGTGTGTGTATATCTTTTGTGTGCCTAGAAAAAGTCTTTTATTCCATCTCATAAAAAATGGGAGTAAAAACCGAAGTGTTGCATTTGTATAATTTATATATAATTACTTGATTCATTCTAAATACTGTGATTCAGTTCACAGTACGCAGAAACCTCCTGTGGTTTTATCGTCACGGTATTATTGTGGTATGACTTACAGTGACTCGCTTGTTAATTGTGGCCATAAAATTACATTAATTTAAGAATAAATGTAGAACATCACCAGCTAAAGTCAGTTTTTCAAAATGACAGATGCACGCTTCAAACTGACTCATTCACAACATAATCAACTTTTTTGAAAATTGATTTCGTTAGTGTTTTTTGTGCCATTAACAGAATCTGTTCTACTTGTAAAACAGCGCTGACATGTTGAATAATCACTCAGTTATTCATGTTGCTTATGAGGAAACACGCCCTAGAAAAACCGATCACATGAGCTGAACGGTCGTGTCATATTCACCAGGCAAGTAAAAGCTGTACAAATCTCTGTTTCTGTCTCACACACACACACAGTCAGACACTGTAGGGATTACTGGTGTTTGTTCACATTTGTACCCATATGTGAGTGTGTGAGAGCCTGCAGCACGTTAGATGAGAGGGACGCCTCTCAAAATAAAGCTTTCTGCTGGTGCTAAAATTTCGCCTAATTTTAGTATTTGCCAGGGAAATGATGAGAGGGCGCTGAGCCGGGAAACGAGTCCCAGCTCTACTGAGCGATGAGTCACAATAAACAGCAGAGAGGCAAAGAGAGAGAGAGAGAGAGAGAGCAGCAAATGGGGAAAGATAGAGAACTTCTATGTCTATGTGAACTGTCCATGCACTTGATGTCTGCTACCAGGTGGATGATGAGTTGATAGTCTGCTTTCTAAGTAACCAACAGTGTTCTCATGCTGACAGAAAAATCCAGTTTTGAGTCAATAAATCTTTCAGCTGACAGGAATGGTGTGAAACCTGAAATAGATTGCTTCTCTATGTTTGTTGTCCAACAGCTATGAATGTATGTGAATGTACCAGCTGTGTTCTCCCTTTTCAGGACTTGGTCTTCGGTGCCTTATTCCAGACCTTTCAACTCGTGTCTGTTCCCCGTCTTTATGAGCGATGTCCTTGAGTTCTGCCTCTTGTGTATATGAGCAGTCTCTCCGGGTCTCTGTAGTACAGAGGAGGGTATGTTTTGATAGCACCTTGATTTTATTTTTCATATACAGAACCAGTGAAACGTTTCAACACACTTTATCCGTAAAATGCTCTTTTCAGATATTATACGCAAGAATCTTTTTTGTGGCATGGCTTAGCATTTTAGCATTTTGGTTCCCTTGTTGTGAAGTCTATAGGTTTTTTGATGGGTTTTCGGTTAGATGCCTGAAATAAGGTCTATGCTTAACACAAGCAAGACATTTTCACGTTTTATTCTACAACATAATATACGTCCGTAAATACCCCGGTTGTGATTTCTTTAAGCTATACAATGTGAACAGAAGGAATGATTATATTAAACAAACCTTGGGTCAGTGCTTATGTGAGCACCACTGAAAAAATATGAACCTGCCCTTGAAACCTAATAGAATAAGACAGTAGTCAGTATACCTGTTGTGGAGGATTTAAGAAAAAAAGACACAAATCCACAGCTAAACCACAATATCACAGAGCACATCATTGCATCTATAGTGAAAGAAAAACAAAAAACGATCACACTAATCGAGACATACGCCGACAAGCTGACGGTGCCTGTTCTTGGCTGCTATTCTTAACACCAGTGAGTCACCCTCCTGTCTGTAACGTGCAGGTGAGACAGAGAGAGTCTGTGTGATGCCTCACCTGAAAATGACTGAACAAGCAGGAGATATTTTTGTAAACATGTGACCGACAAACAGTTGAAAATTGCACTTGAGTATTTTCATTTCATGCTGCTTTTTAACTGCAAAACATTTCAGAGGGAAATATCTTTCTTTTTATTACACTGTGTTTATATAAAGCTATCAACTATAGAATAAAATTATTAAAAACAGCTTTACTTATACGTTGATGCATCAGTATGAATTTAATAATGAAATATATAATGATAAATAATTCACAAGACATTTCTTCTGTAGAATTAATCATTTTAATTTAAATATTCATTGGTGGTAATACTTCTGGAGTTTTACATTTGAATGTAGGAATCCAATTTGTAATGGTGTGTTTTTGAGTTGTAGTACTGGTACTCTATAGTTAAAGGTCCACTGTTGTCCCATACATATAATGAGATTTCCATGTCATTTTTTAATATAAAGCAGATCTGGGCTCTGTGAAAGTATCAAAGCGCTAAGTCTCCAGAGAAATGCACACAGCCTCTGTTCAGAAACTGAGCCTTAAAACGAACCGTCAGGACTTCTGTAACTTTGTGATGTCACAACTGTACGGTCACTGCCTCTCAGCCACGCCCCCGGCATGTCCTATCTGTATCCACCATCCAACCTTACAGGATTTGGTTTCTCTGATGGTTTACCTGAAATCTGCTATATTTTTATTCGATCACTCAGGAAACAGTCAATCAGAAGAGAGGCTCTGGCTGACTGTTTTCCGAGTCTGTGAACAGTCATGGAGCTGTATATCCATTTAAACAAATAGTAAACTGATGTGAAATACTTGCACTGACAAGCCGAGGGGAACCCATAATCCAAACTGTTCTGTAGATGACGGTGAGGTGCTGCCTCCTTTTGGTGGAAGTAAAGAATCACACATTTACTTTTGATGATTTTATTGGAGAAATATCTCAGTTAACTGTAGAAATTAAAACAAAGTAACTGATTATAAATCATAAATTGCTAAATGTCCAGTATTCAAACAAATAACAAAATTAAAAAAAAACCCAAATAGAAAAATCACACAAAAAAGAAAAGACATTTGGCCCATGCTGTCTTTATTATGTTATTAATTATTTCAAAAACCTGTTGCTATTGGATCCTATCAGCTCTTCCTGCTGGTGCTGCACACAGTTAGGATTTAATCAAGTCACTACTCAATATGTGAAAAACAGCTTTCACAATGCAGAATGATCCATCACAGCAAGTCGTTTAACTTGTTCAAACTCTCTGTATTTCTCAGTTGGTTATTTTTATTTCAGGGCTGCATCTGTCATCAAAAATCATCAAACTAAATCATTGTCTCATGGCCAAAACCATCACCAAATCATCCCCTTGGTTTTTCAAAACCAATAAAAGATTTCAATAAAATCACAGATGGTTAACAAAAAGGTAAAGTAAAGTTTGTATTTGGTTTGACCTCAGCAGACAGAGATGTAATACCACCACTCTCCAGTAGGTGTCTCTGCAGTCTGAAATTAAAAGCCAAAGTTCTTCCCATTTCTTTTAAGCCATATTTTTGCAGTACAACAGATCTGGGCCTTTGGTGTAATCATGACTTGCCTAGAGTTGTAATATATCTGGAGGCTGACCGGTTCTTCAATCAATGATGTTCTGGTTGGAAAAAAAAAGAAAAGTTTTAGATAGATTTAGATAGATTACAATCTCCGATTTTTTCTGTTTGTCGTGTCCTTATATATTTCACCAGTATGACTTGGTAGAGAAAGTGTTAAGCTTTCACTCACAGCATTGGTAAAGCCTGTTGACACGGGCAATGTCGTTAGCGCTCATGGATGTAGCTTGTCCGAAGTTCAGGTTGGGATCGCTCTTGGCGACGATGGTTGGCTGCCCATTTTTGGAGAAGGCGAATCTTGAGGAGGAAACAAACACAACATTGTTGGTACATTGACTTACACACAGGAACAGTAACACTTAATTAAACCTTTCTTCCAGTTAATCCTGACTCTTTAAGTTTCACCTGAATTTGTACTGTTGACTTTGTTAGTTTTTCTTCTTAATGTAATATAAAGACTTACAGTAGAACAACATAATCAATTGAGGATTTTGCTACATAGCTAGTCTTGTATGCATGACACATTTTTATTATTGCTTTAAGAACCACCTTCCTCTTATGAATGTAAAAAAATATAATAACCCTTTCAAAATATATGTCTCACTCAGGTAATTTAATATTGTATAAATTTGGTTTATAAATACTGTAAGCAGTCGTAAACACAGATGCATGCTCTGACACTCACTTGCTGTAATGCATGACGGACTGGAAGTCGTAGGGAGTTCCCAAGTTGTTAGTCTGCACCTTCCGGAAGTTTGATTCCACTCCTTCAGGGATGGAGAGAACATTTGAAATATTTCAGCATGGCTTTTATCTCTTCACCTGTTTTGTCCTTCAGTTAGCAGTCAGCCTACTTTTCCATCATGGGTTCAAACCTCACAACAATCATCAAAACAAACCATTGCTTAATAATATAAAACAATATTGCTTCATTCATTGTTTTACAATTTATTGATTCATCATTTCGTCTATAAGATATCGGATAATAGTGAGAAATTATATATATATATGATTTTTTTTTTCTTTACCAATCGATTAATCAACTAATCATTACAGCCCTTGACCAAATAGGCTACATGCAATACAAATGGATTTCCCATCAGCCTCAGCTGTACTTTGTGTTTAGCGCTAATTAGCAACTAGCTAACACACAAACCAAATGGGGACCATGGTAAACATTGCAACTGCGTAGCCTCAGCTTATTAGCATTGTCACCAGACATAAGCATGTTAGCATGCTAGCATAGCATTTATCTCAAAGCACCGCTGTGCCTACGTAACATGTATTCTTGTAACTCTGTTTTTGCTGTAATTTGCCCATAAAAAAGTTTTTGTGGCCAAGCTGACCTGAACGAATGTTCTGGAAGAGGATGTTGACGTATTGGTCCCTGTCGGAGCGGACTTGCTCGTGGTGGAAACCGAGAGCGTGGAGGGCCTCGTGCTGCACCGTGTCTGTGTGCAAACAACCGTTTCTCCTCAGGGAGATGCGCTGTCCTCTTCTCTGACGGCCCAGGTATGACCAGCACCTGACACACACACACACACACACACACAAATACACACAAACAAAGTCAAATCACAGTAAAGGGAAAACGGGTATTGTTGACACTTTCCTGGTCTGTCGTGTCTGTGTTGTTTGACAAATGTTGAAGGAGTCATTGGATAAATGGATGCATGTCATCTTCCTCTCCCTCTCTCTCTAACCACCATCAGCAGGAATGCATCATTTGTCTGATCTTTACAAAACTTGCAAATCACTGCTGCAAACATCAAAACCTGTTTCTGCTCTGACCCTGCTGTAGTAAAGATTTGACAGCGTTTTGTGTCTTATACAGTGGTACAAAGTACTGTGCTTATATAAAGAGTATATCAATTTTATGTTACTTTGTACTTGTTGTACTTTAATACTTATTTACTTCACTTAAATTGTAATAGTTTTCACATTGTTGTACTGGTACTTTTATTTAAGTAGCGCCCCTGAGAGCTTATTTCACTGCTGCCAGAATGAAACATGAACCAGCATAGATCAAAACAAGTGTGTGAATGTGTCGGTCCTGTCTTTTCATGCTACAACGGCTGTGTGTGTGTGTGCGTGTGTGTGTGTGTGTGTGTGTGTGTGTTGTGTGTGTGTGTGTGTGTGTGTGTGTGTGTGTGTGTGTGTGTGTTCGTGTTCTTACCCAGATCCAGAGAAGAAGTAGAGATAATTCCGGTGCCACCAGCGCCTCCACACGAAGCGAATGCAGGTGGATTGATGGAAGGTCACCAGGGCTCTAATGATGATGTTGCGCTCACTTGTGGCTGCAGAGACAAAGCGCAGGCTGCTGGTTAGTGTTCTACACCCTCCGTCAAACATAGTACAGTAACTTACACCTACAGCTTCTCAAATCATTCTCCTTCACTTTAAAATTTCTCCTTTCACCTCAGGTATTAAACACAGATTATAAATTATGAATCTTTCCCTCCTCAGTTTGAACAGTGTTATCATCATCTTCATTTCACGCCTCCTCACTATTATCACTATTGAATATTGATTTATCACAGTTTTAGTTTGATATTAGTTTGAACTTTTTACAGTTACACATCTTACCTTTTAGTGGATGTAAATACTAAAGAAAGCATGCTGAACTGAAGTCAACAAAGTTCAACTGGTTTCCAGGTTTTAAATGACACCACAAGTAAGAACCAAAATTTGCTAAATAACATTTCAGTCTCCATTTCTGACTATAAACAACATACAGTATATATGCTAAGACCAGTGGTGGATCCTTACTTAAGTGAAAATACGAATACAACATTGTGATTATACTCCATTATGGTCAGCAAATAAATCTGAGGGTCAAGAAATGATTAATGGGAGAGGAAAGAAGAAAAAACTACGGTTTTGGTGATGTAATAATCTTTGGCCATTCAATATTTATTCTAATGAAGCGATCTTATGAGTTTAAAAGGTAAATTCCCTTTGATGAAACTGGTAACTCAAATATGTAAAACCTGATGAGGGGACACTACTTTTGTAAGGAGTCACAAGTCAAAAAGAGATGGAGCAATGGATTAACATTTGCTAAATGTTGAGTATTTTACAAGATGTTTTTTTTTTATTTATTTATTTTGTCAAATCTTAATCTCAAATAAATGTAGTGCAGTAGAAGTTGTAACATGATATAGAATTACTCAAGTACTTCAAGAAACTCATAATTAGTACAGTACTTCAGTAAATGTACTTAGTCATTTTCCATCGTTGTTTAAAACAATACTTCTTTGTTCCACTGAAAGGTTTTTATTTTTGCATAATAATCTCTTTGCTTCTATAATGGAAACTTTGAAGTTCTTAGTGGAACCAAACAAAGCTGATGTTGACTAGATGACTGTTTTTTGGGGTCAAACAGCTACTTACTGTATGCGGAGGAGATACTGACGGGAACGATGACATATCTTCCACGTTTAGGCCACTTGCAGCCTCTGGCTGTGCAGGGGTCAGCGTTCCTGTTTAGATTTGGCACAATGTCGCCGTGGGTCAGGTGCGTTCCTGCAGGAAAACAAACAGACACTTTATATGAATATTAAAGCCAGGAATGTAGAGTTTTACTTATTTGAAAACCAAAAAGCAAACATTTTTTTTCATTATTGATTAATCGGTCCATTATAATGATCATTTGATTAGCCATTTAGTCTTTAAAATGTGAGAAAATTGTGAAAAAGGTCCTTGTGAAGTAAATTACTTCTTTTGTCTGGCAAACAGCAAAACATTTTCAACTTACAAAGACATATTAGGAAGAAAGTCCCAAATCCTCAAATTGACAAGCTGAAACCAGCAAATCTTTTCCTTGATAAATCGACTAATCAATTAATTATTTCAATAAGTTTTATTGTATTTTTGCCATCATATATTTCTATTTTATTAATAAGAGTTGGATCATATAAAACTTGTGCCTTACTTATGCCCTCATTGGCTCTTGCAATGACTTCAGAAACATCCATAGATGCGTCTGGAGGCAGAGAAAACAGAGGAAATCAGAAACAAGGAGCAGCACTGTAACATGTGAATTATCCACATTTTGGATCTTGATATCTGAAAACTTCCCCATTATTCCACTCACTTCTTTGACCTCCATCATCAGTCGCACCCTGCAACACAAAGGCACAACATTGCACAATTTTAAATCTTGTTTTCTACTGTCAATTTTGCAGCTGTTGCTCAGCAACATTCTGTCGCTGTCTAATGAAAATCTGACATTTAAGATTTTTTTTCCTAAAAACTAAAGCATTACGTGCTCCATTATCTCAAAAAACATCATAATCCCAGTGTGGAAAGAGTCAAACTCACTGGAGGAATGGCGGTCAATGAGAAGAAGAGGAGTACGAGGAAAACAGGAGTCATGACGATGGTCTTCTCCAGTTTAACTTCAAATCTGTAAAATACAGGACAATCTGAGCAGAGTTTAGCCACTGAGGAATATATTCAGAGTGAAATCAGTGATGTAAGAATAGAAAGAGGGAGAAGGAGATCAGTTGAGTTTACCTGATGTAGCAGGAGTCTGATGCTGGTTTCAACAGGTGCTCAGCTCCTCACTCTTTATAGGCAGCACTCACAGGGTGGGGCTGAATTTTTCCACTTCAGATGTCATCACTTCTCAAAAACATTCCTTACATTGATTTAACAGAAGAAAATCATATCAACATGAAGTCACGAAGTCATCGTGAGGTGGAGGATGTATTTTAGACCCTTGAGTAAAAGTAGCAATAAAATACTAATGTACAAATATTCATTAAACAGGAAATTGACCCTTGTAAGTGTTATAATATTCTATATTATAATTATGTGCTTACTGTACTGTTAGTAAAGAAGGCATATATTATAATTTGTCATACTTATTTTTTTCTATTCATCATCCGTCAAAATGTTGGCGCATAACGAGTCCTGCAGCTTTGAGACAATCCAGACAGTATATATTAAAACATGCGATTTGATCAGGAATGGTGTACAGATGATGCACGTGAACATGAGCCGCGTTCACTCTCGCTCATGATTGTTTTACGGCACGCCGCATGGCGTCTCCATAGACACGGCCCAGCATGGCTGGTGCTAGCGGTACAGGCGCATCTACTACTGCTGAATCCAGTTTGTTTGAGCATTTGATGCAGTTTTATGAACAAACAAGTGAAGACTTGGATTATATACAGATTTTAAATGTAACTCATGTCTGTTTTTCCTCAGTGGTATACATAATTCATTTAGTTTGCTATGACAACTAAGGGCTACACCTTTGTAAACTGTGTTTTCCAAAGGATGAAGCCCCTGAATTGCAACATGTATGTGCATGTGCTTGTGTGTGTACATGTCTTTCTATGATTGTGAGGAAAAATGTTGATTTGAAGCCGTTATTGTGAGGTCATTTTAGCCAATCCTGAAATCTTCAAAGGGCTTTTTGTGAGGGTTAAGCTTAGGCAGTTTCAAACAACCACGCACACACAATGACAGACACACAAACACCATCTCCATTTATGGATATTCACCTTCAAAATATGAGTCTCAACCAAGTAAGAGGGTTAAGGCTAATGGAGACTCTGTTGTAGAAAGGTTAAGTAGTTTCTACTGAAACACACAGAAAAACAAAAAATAATAGCAGCTATGCCTCAAATTTCCCTAAATGAATTCCACCATCAAATCCGGCATCGGGCTCTGTGATGCAGTGCTCCCTCACATCCATTCACACAAATACCCAGCAGCATCTGACAGCTGATTGATATGCACCAAGCAGCAGTTTTCGAAATTTAACTACTTTTATTATTATTGTCGTCATATGTTAACTGTGTAAAATCATTTAGGCACAAAGTTTAATTGCAAAGCACGACCCAGGTGGTGGATTAGTAGTTTTAAAATGGCTTGTTGTTCAATTTGACACAGAGGGGCTTGGGTTAGAAACCAGGAAACACTTATTATTTTTATAAGCTTCGCGTGTATTGGAGTATGTCAGGAAATACACGTCTTACATATACGGTCCACACAAAAGAGCCAGCACATTCAGATCCATTCATCTGACGGTCGATATAGGAGCAGTAATAACAGTCATTACATGACGGTAATCTCTAATGTGAGCTTTGTTTTCCACAAACACAGAAGAAGATGAACAAGTCTTTAAGTCTTTAGTATTATTGGCGGCTTTAGAGCAGCTGTGCAATGAGGTTGATTGTTGAAGTTGATTGAAGTTCGCTGTGAACAAAGCACAGGAATGTGGCATGCCTGTCACTTGGTTGGGTGCAGATATTTCACATACTTTACTCAAGGTGCTGCAAGGCCTGACTACAGCATAAGTTAGATGCACACTATCAATAATATCTCATGGAATAGACTTGTATCTTTATTCCTGTGAGTTAAACCCATTAGTTTAACTTCTGATATGAAGCTTTCATACTTTAATGTGCTATTATAGAGACAACAATATTAAATGGTACAAATTATAAATAAAAGAGAAAAGTGATTGACTGGTTCGGTTGATATACACCTCACCTGTAGTGATATGTATGACTTGTAAGTCGCTTTCCATAAAGTATCTGCAAAATTAGTAAATTTAAATGAATGTTTTGCTAAAAGACCAATTTCATATAGGTTGGAAAGCTACACACATTCCTCTAATACACTTTGCTTGCAAACTTAATAAAATGTATTTATTTATTTACTGTTTTATTTATTTATTTAATAAATAAATAATTACATCAAACAAACCCTGTGTCAGTGCTCATGTGAACCTGTCCTTTAAACCCAATGGAATAAGACGATAGTCAGTATACCTGTTGTGGAGGTATTAAGAAAAGACAGACCGCATCACTATGTCTATAGTTAAAAAACAAGACGAGGTCAGAACCTAATATATGGCTGGACTGCCTACGGTGAAATCCTGATTTTCTAACCACGACGTCGTCTGACAAAATCCCCAAACATAGAAATGAAAGAAAAAAAGACTGAGCTGTGATTTTGGCTAGTTTTACTTATGAAATGATCACTTAGAGAGAAAGTTAGAAGAGATACATTATCTTTCTTTTATTTAAGTTATTTTTCAGGCTTTTGCCTTTAATACAGTCATAGAGAGAGAGAGAGAGCGAGAGGGAGAGAGAGAGAGCAAAGGGCCACAGACGGGACTCAAACCTGTGCCGCCAGGTCAAGGACTAAAAGGTGAATTAGTACACACTCTATCAGGTGAGCTACTGAAGAGACTGATTTGAGATAGACTATATTTTTAACAAACATCAAATCCCTGTATGTTTCAAACCCAGTAACACGCTCAGGCAGAAACTGGTACATCCCAAAGACAAAACACCACACAATCAAAAAAGCAACCTGATATATGCGGTCAAATGCAGTGAGGAGTGCAATGACCTATATATTGGGGAAACAAAACAACCGTTAAACAAACGTATGGCCCAACACAGAAGGGCAAACTCTTCAGGCCCTGTCTCAGCTGTCTACTCCCACCTAAAGGAAAAGGCACACTCCTTTGAAGACAGCAATGTCGAAATCTTGGACAGGGAGGAAAGATGGTTTGAAAGGGGAGTCAAGGAAGCCATCTATGTAAAAGTGGAGAGGCCTTCGCTAAACAGGGGAGGGGGTCTGCGACACCATCTATCCCCCATCTACAATGTCGCCCTTTCATCGGTACCCAGGAGAGTCAACAACATAACCTCAGACGACTCTCAACGATTTCTTTAAGTTAACCCTGACTCTTTAAGATTCACTTGAATTTGTACTGTTGACTTTGTTTGTTTTTCTTTTTAATGTAATATAAAGACTTACAGTAGAACAACATGATAACTATTATCAATTTTGAGACTTTTGCTACACAGCAAGTCTTGTCTGCATGACACATTTTTATTATTGCTTTGAGAAACAAATAAAACAACAAACACCTCCCCTTAATGAATGTAAAAAAATGTCTCAGGTTATTTAATATTGTACAAATTTGATATATATTATATAAATACTGTAAACATTTATAAACACAGATGCACGCACTGACTCACTCACTTGCTGTAATGCATGACTGACTCAAAGTCATAGGGAGTGTTCAAGTTGTTAGTCTGCACCTTCTGGAAGTTTGATTCCTTTCCTTCAGGGATGGAGAGAACATTTGAAATATTTGAGCACAGCTTTTTATCTCTTCACCTGTTTTGTCCTTCAGTTAGCAGTCAGCCTACTTTTCCATCATGGGCTCAAACCTCACAATCACAACAATCGTCAAAACAAACCATTGCTTAATAATATAAAACAATATTGCTTTATTTATTCTTTTACAATTTATCGATTCATCATTTCGTCAATAAGATATCAGATAATGGTGAGAAATTATATATTCTATCAATTCATTGTTTTGTTAATAAGTCAAATTTTGTTCTGTCAATAAATGTAACAGTAAACATTACTCCTGCTTACCCTCACATTATTAGCATTATCACCAGGCATGAGCACGTTAGCATGCTAACATAGCATTTATCTCAAAGCCCTGATGTGCCTACGTCTCACAGAGCTGCTAACATGGCTGTAGACTGTTACTCTGTTTTTGCTCTAATTTGCCCATAAATCTTTGCACCTTTTACGATACAGCTGAGTTGCAAAGAAGATTAATATAAAGGTATAGACCTACATACTGTTTGCTCCTGAGTTCACTGACTAGGACTCTGTGTCAGGAGGAAATCCTCCAGTGTTCTCATCATTGCATTGCAGATAAAAGCAGAACTGTGGAATAAAAGTTTTTGCTGCTGAGCTGACCTTCCTGAATGTTATTGAAGTGGATATTGACGTGTTGGTCCCTGTCGGAGCGGACTTACTCGTGGTGGAAACCGAGAGCGTGGAGGACCTCATGCTGCACCGTGTCTGTGTGCAAACAACCGTTTATCTTCAGGGAGATTTTCTGTTCTCCCCCCACACGGCCCAGGTATGACCAGCACCTGACACAAACACAGACACAAAGTGAAATCATAGTAAAAAGAAAAAAGGTATTGTTGACACATTCCTGGTCTCCTGTGTTGTTGTTGTTGTTGCAAATGAATGATCTTCCTCTCTCTCTCTCTCTCTCTCTCTCTCTCTCTCTCTCTCTCCTGTCTGTCTCTACTGTCAATAAAGGCTAAAATACCAAAATAAATTACTGGCTTAATACATGATGGTAATTGTCTCACATGCAGATATTACTAGCAGAGTGCACCATTTGTCTATTCCTTCCTAAACTGTTTTAAATTAAAATTAAAATAAAACCTGTTTCTGCTCTGACCCTGCTGTGGTTAAGATTTCACAGGGGTACAAAGTAGATGTACTCAAGTATTGTACTAAGTAAGGTACTTGCACTTTTATATATGATAATGATTGTATATCAATTTTATGTTGCTTTATATTTCTACTACATTTCAGAGAGAAATATGCAGAGTACTTTACTACTTATGTACTTCACTTAAGTAAGATTTTGAAAGCAGGACTTTAAATTGTAATGGTTTTTACATTGTTGTTCTGGCATTTTTACTTCAGTAGCGCCTCTGAGAGCTTATTTCACTGCTGCCAGAGTGAAACATGATGATCCAGCATAGATCAAAGCGTGTGTGTGTGAAAAATCCGGCCACAACTAACTCATCTAATATCCTTCATCCAGTTTTTAATTCGTTCCAGTTCTCCTCAAGCTTCTTTTATGTTTTTATCTGTTTCCAAAATTAAAATCTAAGATCTTCTCTTACGTCTCAGACATTTCACTCCCAAGATAGCAGGACAGTAATCCCAGCAGCTTCTCAGCACACTGATGCTTCTGTTATATTGGAAACGCCTTGTGTGTGTGTGTGTGTGTGTGTGTGTGTGTGTGTGTGTGTGTGTGTGTGTGTGTGTGTTCCTACCCGGATCCAGGGAAGAAGTGGATAAAATCCTTATTCGACGGCTTCTTCCACCTAAAGCGAATGCAGGTGGATTTGTGGAAGCTCAGCAGGACTCTATTGATGAAGTTGCACTGTACTGGGCCTAGAGAGACAAAAACAGGCTGCTGGGGAGTGTTCTCACTAAAGAGGCTACAACCTCCATCAAAGATAGTACAATAACTTTCATTTACGGCTTGTCAAATCATTTTTATTCACCTCAACACCTCTCCTTTTATTTCAGGCAGTAAACTATGAATCATTCCCTCATCCTCAGTTTGAACAGTGTTGTCATCATCTTCACTTGAGTTTAATATCAGCTTGAACTTTAGAGTAATACAAAACCTTTTTGAATCTATCAAACATCATTTATGGGTCATAATATTAGAAATCTTTGGTCGGAGGCTTTGGCTCTGACCGTGGCTTTGGCAGCCATAAACAACAAACAGTACATGCTTAGAGCAGTGGTGGATCCTTTCTTATATGAAAGTATTAATACAATATTGTGAATATTTAGGGCCAGCAGATGAATCCAAGGGGTCATGAGATGATTAATGGGAGAGGAAAGAAAAAAAAACAAAGTTCTACTACATAAATTAGCATTTAAAAAAATTAATTAATTATTAAAGCTGCAACCAAGGGCCCTCACTCATGGGCGGCCCCACGAGGCCGGTTGGCACAGCCATCGGACACTGTGCTTTCCAGAAAGATGTAATTTCCTGCACGAGCCATGTGGCGGCAGACATGATGTATTGCATATTTGGACAATCTGTGCTCGAGTTATAACGAGTTAATCGTCGCCACGGGCATTCTGTTCAGGCACTTCAAGTTTTATATGCAGCACTCACTGGGTGGGGCAGATAACTCAGGCATGAGTTACTTTATTTCAAGCTGCTTGATTAAAAAGATTATGGCTATTATGGTCTTCACAAAATTGCAATTTACACTTTGTGTCATTAGAGTGTTTCAGATTTCATAATAGGTGTGTATTGTATAGACTGTTGAGTTACAGTGGATGCTGGATAGATGGATCACACACTCTGCCATCCCTGAAAAATCCAACTATTTCCAACCTCCACTGACACAAACTTGTCTTCTACCACCCAGTATTGGTCTCATTATGAAATCTTTTACGGTTTTTGAAGAAATCTCCCCTAACCATGGTGATGTATTTGGCAAAAAATGGCAATGTCATTTTTGCTGGTCCTGACAACTTCAAAGGGCTTTATGAAGGTTAAGCTTCAGCAGTTCCTACCACCATGCACACACATTGACAGACTCACACAAACACCACCTCCACCATGTGGATTCACCTTCAAAATAAGAGTAAAAAATATAAAATAAGTCTTAACGAGGTAAGAGGAGCTTACTCAATGTTGTATGTTGTTTGTACTCACTGGAGATTGTACAAAAGCTCAAGCAACTTCTCCTGCCACACACAAAAACACACCATCTCAACCATGTGGATTCACTTTCAAAATAAGAGTCTAAAAGAGGTAAGAGGGGCTTCCCAGGACTTTGTGGTGGGCAGCTCTACTGCAACACTCAAAAAATACACACTGACAGACATTTTAGTACATATACCCAGCAGCATCTGACAGCTGATTGATATTTACCAAGCACCTTGGCGCATTCAAAATTTCCACAGGAAATTTCCAGTTTTCGATTATTATTATTCATGCATTATTCTTTAAGCTAGGGATGCCCCGATTGATCGGTCAATTTTCTGCAATTAACAGTTGTTTTCATTGTTGATTTATCTGGCAATAGTGTTTTCGATAAATTGTTCAGTCTATTAAAAGCCAGAAAAAAGTGAAAAATGCTCTATATAATTTCCCACAGACCAAGGTGACCCAAGCTGCTGCAAAACCCAAAAATATTTGCTTTAGTATCATAATGACCATAAAGATCATCAAATCATCACATTACAAGCTGGAACCAGCAAAGACTTGACACTTTTGCTTAAAAAATAACAATGATCTTTTAATCATCAAAATGATTGCAGATTAATTTTCTATTAGTCAATTAATCAACTAATTGTTGCAGCTGTGATCTTGAGCCGAGGTGAAGCCAGAACTTGGGTTTTATTGCAGAGGTGAGATTCAAAATCTCAGTGGAATTACACTAATAACTGAAAATCCAGTTTCTGCCCAGTATGTCATGTGACTTCATGTGTTTAGATAAAGATGGTGCTTTTTTGCATTTTACTGTTTAATCTAGTTTATAGGTTTTAGCAGCCGTATAAGTCCTAGATGTTCATGGGTTTAACATCACAGCTTGACAGAAGTAAATCAGGGATTAAAGTTAGTCTGTAAAGACAGCAGGTCAAAGACGACTGAGTGCTGTAGGTTTAAGACGGCAGAGATTACAGTGAGAGTTGAAAAATTTACTTTAGAATGGCTTCTTTTGCTTGTTTTTTTTGCTTTTTTTTGTTGAACTATAAACTATGAGGAACTAAAGCCAATGACAGCAAAACAACAAAGGTTAAAAGTCACTGGCTTAAAGCCAGCCTTAACTCAACAACCAAAACTTCACCAGACTTGTTTACCAGGAAATATGTTCTAAATAGTTGGGTGCACATACATGACACGTTTCGATACTCTCGGTGCTTCGATGTTCAGACAAGGTTAGGTTATAGGGTTTATTATACATCTTTTTTCTTGAAATCTTTGTTTTATGGATCCATTAGTTTAACTTTTGACATGAAAATTTCAGATTTTATCATGTTCTTGTAGATCTCTGAGATATTTACTGAACAAAACCACAAAATTGTGAATACCTAGTCAAACTGTAACAGAACATGTCTTTATATTCATTCCCAACTGGAAAGAGATTATCCAAACCACTCGGGCCTATTCATTCTAGAAACAAAGAAATTACCACCAATGGGTGTCAGTGGAAATGCCAGAGACAGATAACTTGCAATTTAGCAGATTAAAGTTATAAAATGTAAGTGAGAAAATATATTTAGCAGCTAAAACTGGTATGAAATTACACCTTAGTTCTATATATATTCCACCTCCTTTCTCAGAAATGACTTGCCTTCCTCCTGAAACGTCTATTAAGATTTATTTGTTGGAAAGTCACTCAAACAACCACAAAGAATAATAAAAAAAAAAAAAACTGCAAAGACATGTAAAATGATAGAGATGCAAAATGACCACAATGTGATTCAGAACAATTACAAAGCGACACAGAATGACCACAAACAGACAGACAAACAAAAGGAAATTAAATAAATGGAGAATGTGATTTTTGAATAACCTGTGGTGGGAATACTGGTTTCTGAAAAAGCCGACACCTAAGATACTCCATAACAAAGATAACACATTAGAAGCTGTGCCAATTTATTACAAAATCCAGTTTCTGCCCAGTATGTCATGTGACTTCATGTGTTTAGATAAAGATGGTGCTTTTTTGCATTTTATTGTTTAATCTAGTTTATAAGTTTTAGCAGCCGTATAAGTCCTAGATGTTCATGGGTTTAACATCACAGCTTGACAGAAGTAAATCAGGGATTAAAGTTAGTCTGTAAAGACAGCAGGTCAAAGACGACTGAGTGCTGTAGGTTTAAGACGGCAGAGATTACAGTGAGAGTTGAAAAATTTACTTTAGAATGGCTTCTTTTGCTTGTTTTTTTTGCTTTTTTTTGTTGAACTATAAACTATGAGGAACTAAAGCCAATGACAGCAAAACAACAAAGGTTAAAAGTCACTGGCTTAAAGCCAGCCCTAACTCAACAACCAAAACTTCACCAGACTTGTTTACCAGGAAATATGTTCTAAATAGTTGGGTGCACATACATGACACGTTTCGATACTCTCGGTGCTTCGATGTTCAGACAAGGTTAGGTTATAGGGTTTATTATACATCTTTTTTCTTGAAAGCTTTGTTTTATGGATCCATTAGTTTAACTTTTGACATGAAAATTTCAGATTTTATCGTGTTCTTGTAGATCTCTGAGATATTTACTGAACAAAACCACAAAATTGTGAATACCTAGTCAAACTGTAACAGAACATGTCTTTATATTCATTCCCAACTGGAAAGAGATTATCCAAACCACTCGGGCCTATTCATTCTGGAAACAAAGAAATTACCACCAATGGGTGTCAGTGGAAATGCCAGAGACAGATAACTTGCAATTTAGCAGATTAAAGTTATAAAATGTAAGTGAGAAAATATATTTAGCAGCTAAAACTGGTATGAAATTACACCTTAGTTCCATATATATTCCACCTCCTTTCTCAGAAATGACTTGCCTTCCTCCTGAAACGTCTATTAAGATTTATTTGTTGGAAAGTCACTCAAACAACCACAAAGAATAATAATAAAAAAAAAAAAACTGCAAAGACATGTAAAATGATAGAGATGCAAAATGACCACAATGTGATTCAGAACAATTACAAAGCGACACAGAATGACCACAAACAGACAGACAAACAAAAGGAAATTAAATAAATGGAGAATGTGATTTTTGAATAACCTGTGGTGGGAATACTGGTTTCTGAAAAAGCCGACACCTAAGATACTCCATAACAAAGATAACACATTAGAAGCTGTGCCAATTTATTACATGGTATACACTTCTTGTGAGAGGGGAAAAAAACTTTCTTCACCTATCTACTTTGTCAAAGAAAATAACTCTTAGTCAACGGATTTAATAGGTGAAATCAGGTGAAAGTGCTCTTTAATGTCAGTGTCACATGTTCATACACAAGTTCTCATGTCAGTTTCGGTTCCTGTGACCCAGCCAAGGAAAATATCCTTAATGAGTATTGTCGTTGCTCAAATATCAGATTGATAACACACTTATCTTGAACTAGTCAAGCAGTAAACATAACACAAGACAAAACACATCTGCTCTCTAATGATTCTTAATTTCCCTCATACCTGTCTCCTAAGGGGTCGTTGCAAAATGACATTGGCTAGCTCATTCAGGCCTATGCAACTTGTATGAAATGTGACAGTAATATTGAACCTTACACGGACTTACCTATCTGTATTCTTTGGGAAAGAAAAGACAGATGTTTTTACTGTTATTACAGCCTATTGCTGCACAAAGCTTGGGGACTATATTTTAACACTAACGGATTTATCTATTGTTTATCTAAGAGGATTAGAGCAACGTGATAATAATTTATCAGGGCCAAAAACATCAGAAGTTCCTAGAACAGACTACGGAGCCAAGTCATACTGTCATGTCCAGGAAAAGACATTAAGTTATGTTTAGTTTTGTCTGTCTCGTGACTTCCTGTTTTATTTTGAAAAACCTAACTCTCCTCTCGTTTCAGGTAACTTCCTCCTTCCCTTGTGTGTTTCCTACCGGTCTGATTGTCTGCCCCGCCCTGATGGTTTCCACCTGTTTCCCATTACCGTGTGTGTATATAGTCTGTGTTTCCCTTTTTCCTGTGCCAGTTCGTCTTGTCACCAGAGAACCACGCCAGCCACGGTGCCCATGCCAGGTTTTTCGAATTCCATGTTACGTTTTGCCATAGCCTTTCTGTACATTCCTTTCATACTTTATCTTTTCCTTGTGTCCTGAAGTTTTTGGTCTTCCTCGAAAGAGCGATTTTCATTTGGATACTTTGTACACATATTCCTCTGTTAGAGTGACTTTCCTTTGATACTTTATTATTAAAATATTATTAATTTGTACATTGTCTCTGAGTCGTGCATTTGGGTTCGCTTCCTAGTTCAGTTGTGACATATACCACCCAACACACGGGAGTCAACACCGGCACAGTATCTCTTATTTCTTTTGGAAGGACAAAACTTCCTTTTAATAAAAGCTTAAGAAGAAAATTAGAGAAATAAAATTTATATAAACACAATTAGCATTATCTTGGTAATTGAAAACAAAGTAACAAAATTGTTCACAATAATCTATAGACTTACAAATTCAATTGGACCCAAATTTCCTTCAGTCACTTACTGTATGTCACTGATGAGAACTTAGTCTCAATCCACACACACACATCCAGAACTGATTTACCACTGTGGGAATGGCAATTGTGTGTTGCTTGTATGTGTGTGTGGACAAAATCCTCAAAGTCCAGGTCTCCAATCTTCTGCATGCAATTGTATTTCTAAATCTGCTCTGTTGGGCTGTAGCTCACCATCAAACATCCAAAGGTATCCAGGCTCAAACTCCAGTGTCGAAAAAAAACCTGACCTATAGTAGGTAAGGTCAGAACTCACATTCAAACCTCTGATGTGGAGTAATAGACCATAAAAGCTAGAATATATCTTGTCAAGGACACTTACTGTACTCTATATTGCTAAAGAATAACAATTCAAACTAATAATACATTGCAATGGCCCTTTAACAACAAGAATACAGTTTGTTTGAAGATATCAGCGCACTAAAGTTACTGAATAAACTTAGGTTACTTATATCAATTAACATAAAACAGCTACATCAATACTGAATATATATGTGCTTTGCAACCCACTGCCATATAATGGTGTTATACAGACCCTTTCCAAAAAATTTGAATATCATGGAAAAGTTGTTTAATTTCCATAATTCCATTCAAAAAGTTAAACTTTCATGGATTATAGAGTCAGGGCCCACAATTTAAACGATTTCAAGTATTTATTTGTTTATTTTTACATAATTTGGGCTTCCAGCTCATAAAACCCACGAAAACAGGAATTAAAAAAATTTGAATACTGTGAAGAAATCACCATTTACTTCTCAGTTTTTGCAGAAAAAAAGAAAGAAATTAGGATCACATCAAATCAATCAAAATATGGTACTTTCAAAACGATATGTCAATTTTCAATACTTGGTTGGGAATCCCTTTGCCTTAATCACTGCCTCGATGCGATGTGGCATTGAGGCAATCAGCCTGTGGCATTGCCTAGGAGTTATGGAAGCCCAGATTTCCTTGATGCTTGCTGTCAGCTCTTCTTTGCTGTTGGGTCTGGTGCCCCTCATTTTCCTCTTGAGAATACCCCATAGATTCTCAATGGGGTTTAGGTCCGGCGAGTTGGCTGGCCAGTCAAGCACTGTGATGGTGTGGGCATCAAACCAGGTTTTGGTGCTTCTGGCAGTATGGGCAGGGGCCAGGTCCTGCTGGAAGATGAAATCTGCATCTCCATACAGATCCTCAGCAGAAGGAATCATGAAGTCCTCTAAAACATTCAGGTAGACTGTTGCGGTGACCTTTGATTTAAGAAAGCAGAGTTTACCAACACCTGCACCGGACATTGCACCTCAAATCATGACTGACTGTGGATATTTCACACTGGACCTCAAGCAGCTTGGGTTCTGTTCCTCACCCGTCTTCCTCCAAACCCTTGGACCTTGATTCCCGAATGAAAGGCACACTTTACTTTCATCGGAAAAGAGGACCTTGAACCACTGGCCAACGGTCCAGTCCTTCTTCTCCTTGGCCCAGTTGAGACGCTTCCGACGTTGGCTCAGGTTCAGAAGTGGCTTGACCCGAGGAACCCGACAGTTGTAGCCCATCTCGCGGATTTCCATTGATATGCTTGGACACAGCACTCTGTGAACAGCCAGCCTCCTTAGCTATGAACTTTTGTGGCTTACCCATCCTATGGAGGGTATCAATGATGGTCTTCTGGCCAGTTGTCATGTCTGCAGTCTTCCCCATATTGAACCGAACTCAGTTTAAAACACTCAGTTTAAAACATTCATGCCCTGCAAAATTTGGGCTGATTTCTTCACAGTATTCTAATTTTTTTAATTCCTGTTTTCGTGGGTTTTATGAGCTGGAAGCCCAAATTATGTAAAAATAAACAAATAAATACTTAAAATCGTTTAAATTGTGGGCCCTGAATCTATAATCTATGAAAGTTTAACTTTTTGAATGGAATTATGGAAATTAAACAACTTTTCCATGATATTCTAATTTTTTGGAAAGGGTCTGTATGCACAAACCATTATTAATAGTGGTGCGTGCCATATGCCAGACAATGGCAGCTTATGGTCGCATTAACAAAACATTTGAACAACAACAAAATTATCTTTTAAAATGCTTAAAATGACACAAATAAACATTTAGTGCTTAACAGATGTGCAAGGTTTCAATACATCAGCTACAGCTTTACAGAGCATTGCAAAATGGTTCATTCCCAGTCCGAGATATAGCTAACACTAAGTCAATGGCATTTCACAATAGCTGTGTCCCAATTCAGGAGCATTTGAAGACCGATATTTCGAAGGCTCCTTCAAATACGGCTGAGAAGTGCGTCCTCCTTTTCCTGGGCAATGAAGGATCCTTCGTGGCCCAACCTATCCCAAGATTCATTCTGCGCTGGTAATGAAAACAACAAACCCTGACAGAGAGCCTGAGCATTATACCTTTAAATGTAAGTATTTTGTTTCAGATCAGTTCAACAGCTAACAGTACATCTGTTAAAACCAAGGGCCTTAAAACTTCAACTTTTTGTGAATAAAGTCACCTGCTGTCAAGGTTGCCAAGCGATAGAAGTCGCATTTTGCCACCTTGGTGAAAAATGAATCACAGTCATAGGACAAAAAACCTATGGTTAAACCTGAAGTTACCTTGCCAACTTCAAATCCTGCTTAGTAGTACAGGTACAGGTACAGCATAAAACATGGGCTATTTCATGCATTGTCCACGTCAAGCATACAGCTCCAAGAAACGTGCTTAGATTTTGTGACTTAAAATGTCACAATTCTAAATTTAAACATGTGGCCTTAATCCTCTTCCGTGTGAAGCTGTATATCCATCTAAAACAAATTGATATGATGTGAAATACTTGCAATGACAAGCTGAGGAGAACTCATGATCCAAACTGTACCGTACATCTCTGTTAACATGGTGGTGAAGTGCTGCCTCCTTCAGATGGAAGTAAAGAATCACACATTTATTTTTGTTGATTTTATTGAAGGAATATCTCAGTTAACAGTAGAAATGAAAACAACAGCTTTGATTATAAACCATAAATGGCTAAATGTCTTGTATTTAAAAAAATAAAAAATAAATAGAAAAAATACAATTGGCATTTAATCAAGTCACTACTGCATATATGAAAAACAGCTTTCACAATGCAGCATGATTCATCACAGAGGATGTTTAGTTGTTTAACTTGTTCAAACTCTCTGTATTTCTCTGTTGGTTAGGGTTAGGGTTAGGGTTAAAACAACAAACACCTCCCCTTAATGAATGTAAAAAAATGTCTCAGGTTATTTAATATTGTACAAATTTGATATATATTATATAAATACTGTAAACATTTATAAACACAGATGCACGCACTGACTCACTCACTTGCTGTAATGCATGACTGACTCAAAGTCATAGGGAGTGTTCAAGTTGTTAGTCTGCACCTTCTGGAAGTTTGATTCCTTTCCTTCAGGGATGGAGAGAACATTTGAAATATTTGAGCACAGCTTTTTATCTCTTCACCTGTTTTGTCCTTCAGTTAGCAGTCAGCCTACTTTTCCATCATGGGCTCAAACCTCACAATCACAACAATCGTCAAAACAAACCATTGCTTAATAATATAAAACAATATTGCTTTATTTATTTTTCACATTGCACCTTTTACGATACAGCTGAGTTGCAAAGAAGATTAATATAAAGGTATAGACCTACATACTGTTTGCTGCTGAGTTCACTGACTAGGACTCTGTGTCAGGAGGAAATCCTCCAGTGTTCTCATCATTGCATTGCAGATAAAAGCAGAACTGTGGAATAAAAGTTTTTGCTGCTGAGCTGACCTTCCTGGATGTTATTGAAGTGGATATTGACGTGTTGGTCCCTGTCGGAGCGGACTTGCTCGTGGTGGAAACCGAGAGCGTGGAGGACCTCATGCTGCACCGTGTCTGTGTGCAAACAACCGTTTCAAAAAGAAAAATGGTATTGTTGACACGTTCCTGGTCTCCTGTGTTGTTTGACAAAATGAAGTCATTGGGCAAATGGATGACCCTCTGACCCTGCTGTGGTTAAAATTTCACAGGGTTTTGTCTCTTATACAGTGGTACAAAGTAGATGTACTCAAGTATTGTACTCATTTAAAAGGTACTTGCACTTTTCCTGAGTATATCAATTTTATGTTACTTACTTATATTACATTTCAGAGAAAAATATACTTTATGTTGCACTATATTTATCTGAGAGATGTATATTGTATTACAGGAGATTATTATGTGCTTTACCCAAGTAGGACTTTGAATGCCGAGTTGAGGGGAGTTTTGACACTGTGATTGCACCTCAGCTGTAAACAGCATGTACAGAGAAGTTTAATCTTAAAAGGATTGTGTGTGTATTTCCCTCCTCCCAGCACCAGCTGCATGTCTTCTGCGTCACTGCTACTGCAGCTCTATCTCTCTACATAGAGTTTGCAGGTTGGATGTCTCTTCATTATAAGTTGAGATCTATTTTTGATGAAAATGTCAATATGTCTCCACATATAGCTGCCCACCGAAACAATCCAGTATCTAATCAAATGTATGCTTCGTTTAGAGTACTTTCAGCACTTTATCTTCTCACCAAAACAGAACTCCTTTGGCACTACATTTTCTCAACCGCTGAACTACTGTATTCCTACGCACAAGCACACCTACAGCGAAATTACTGAAAATTCCTTCTTCAGGAATTATTTAGTGTTGGATTATTATTACTCATGCTAGTTGGTTTCAAGTTAGCTGAGGGAAAGCAAAATTCAACTCCTTTATTATTGTTGGGCAAAATAATCGATATATTTTATAAGCTCATTATGTTTCATGTGTAAATTCCCTCTGAGCTGTAGCTGAGTTGAAAAACAAACTAATGATTAACAAGGAGCTCTCTGCTGGGAGGAATGTGTCAAAAAAAAAAAGGAAAGGAAACAATCATGAAAAATGTGGCAGCAATGAAATTCACATATACACACAAAGTTTAATCTACAATTTCTGTAAATTTTACCAAACATGTCTCTAGATTACAAAGCTCTGCTCAGGGATGAGGCAATTGTTACATAAAGGTCTGAGCCAATACAATAGCACAACATCATTCATCAGTCGACAGTTGATTGTCTGTGAACAGAAGAATGCATGTGAATGGATGAGTTGTCAAATGGCTTGTTGTTCACTTTGACACGAAGGTGTTTGTTCTAGAAACCAGGAAACAATTCTTATTTTTAAAAGCTTCATGTAAAAAGGCACAAAATCAAATAATAACATATTTTAAAAAAAATACACAGAGTGATATGAGGGATTTAACTTACAATGGAAGGTGACTGTCTGCTTAATACAGATCCTTTTACATATGCTTTGTTTTTTGATACACATGTGCATGTATCACAAGTAGGGCTTCAACTAACAGTTATTTTCATTATCAGTTTATCTGGCAATTGTAACAGCTGAACACAGAGAGAGGACACAAACGCATGACTTGAGACACTCAGTGGGTTAAAATAACAAACTTTACTTAGCAAATAGGGCTGCAACTAATAGCTGCATTCATTACTGATTCATCTGGAAATAATTTTTTTAATCGTTCAGTTATGAAAAGCCAGAATATAATGAAAAATACTAGTTATAATTTCCCACAGAGCAAGGTGACGCAAGCTGGTGCAAAACCCAAAGATATTTGCTTTAGTATTATAATGGCAAAAAAGTGCATCAAACCATCACGTTACAGGCTGGAACCTGCAAAGATTTTACATTTTTACTTAAAATGTAACTAAAACTATGATTTTTAATCATCAAAATGATTGCTGATTCATTTTTTATTAGTTAATTAATCAACTAATTGTTGCAGCTCTGATCTTAAACCAAGGTGAAGCCAGAACTTGGGTTTTATTGCAGAAGTCAGAAAAACTCATTCAAAATACCACAAACATAAGTAACTGCAATAATAACTAACAATCCAGTTTCTCACCAGTATTTCACGTGGCTTCATGTTAAGGATAAAGACAGTAGTTTTTTGCATAACAATCTAATATTATCGTTGACTTTACAATGGATTCTGTGTTTTTACTTTCATATTCAGAAGATGGGTACATTGGATCATGATCAACACCAATGTCAACAACACACCAGGGTTAAAAGTCAGTAGGCAGGAGTCAAACCTAACCCAGCAAACAAACCTTCACGCAACTTGTTTACTAGGAAAAATGTTCTTATGTCTTAAGTTCAACACATAGGAGAACAAGTATATTTAGATCTGCTCATCAAACATAAGGTACAGGAGCAGTAATTACAGTCATTACATAGCACTCATCTTTGATCTCAATCTTTTTTATTATTGGAAGCTTTAGTTGATTAATGAAATTGATTGACATTTAAACTAACATTTAAGGGTGACTTCCATCATGAAGAAAACATACAGGAATGTGGCATGACTGCCTATTATAGCTGGGTGCACATATTTGACATACTATACTCGAGGTGCTTTGTTCTTCATTCAAGGCTAATTACATAAACACATACATCTTATTATGATGCTTCTGATGTCAAACTGTCAGATTTTAATATGTGTTCTTGTAGAGATGATGATATTAGATGATGTGAATATATATGAAAAGAGAAAAGTGATTGACAGGTACAGTTGATATGTACCTCACAAATTTGAAGGAAAAAGGGAAACAGATTACACAGTCCATGGAATAACGCAGCATGTTAGATATTTTCTGAGATATTTACTGAACAGAACTGTAAAATTGTGAATAACTGGTAAGAACAGACGATATCTGTATATTGATTCATAACTTTTATAACTGGAAAGATTATTTTAGATTATCCAAACCACACAGGCTGGAGTAAAAGTAATTATACAAAACACTCTTGCTATGAGCCCCACAATGCACCACAGTTATGAATGTAAGTGAGAAAATATATTTAACAGCTACAACTGGTATGAAACTAGTATGAAACTAAAAATCATACAAGGATGATATTTATGGCCAATCAAATGCTGCGACAAGATCCATAGTGAAAAATCGTGTACAATATGTTTGAAGTCCAAGTAAAACCTATTCAGTCTAAACAAGGACTCATTTTACTGCTGCAGGTCTCAAGTCTGTGTGTCATTATGTCCAATACCTGAGTGGATCCAAATGGATCTGATCACATGGCACCTTACGATCACTGTGGTTTTTTTGGAATTTATATTTTATTAAAACAAATGATTTCTCTGGCTTCATGTTAATTCTTAGGATATTATGTTATTGCTACTCGTTTCTAAAGCAGGTGCATGTTAATAAATTGAAACTGTGCATCATGTTGCTGCTGCACGCTAGCTGTGTTCTTTCTCTGTTCGGCCTTGTCGACTGAAATATCCCTGTATGCTGCAGCATTAAAATTTCCAAACTTGAAACATTACATAAAACCATCCATCAACTCCAACAACCAGTTTAACCTGTCCTTAAGTGTTTGATGGAATTCACTTTCAAAATGAATTTTTTGCTTTGTGTCTGACTCAGCTTTTTTCCCTGCAGTGACTGCCATGTGAACAGCATGTACAGACTTCACAGAGCAGAACATGCATGACATTATTATGACTCAAAGGTGTAATAATGTGTGGGTGTGTAATTATATCAATTTGACAAGTAGTACAACATTATTATTGTTATGAGTGAGGGAGGTATAATGGTTTGTAACTACAATAATGTCATGTTCTGCCATGGCATAGATTATGCAATATAATATTTCCATGATTAACACACACACATGTTTTGGTTTTAGCACACATGAGAGATATCTAGGCAACTTCCCACAACACCCGATAAATGTGACACCCATAGGTATCATAGTGACAAAAGGCACGTTTTTCATGTCTCTGCACAAGCAACAGCCATGGCTGGAGGCATTATGTTTTCGGGTTGTCCGTCCATACGTACGTACACACATTCATGCGTACAGACATACGTCCGTCCCATTCTCGTGAACAATATATCTCTGTCACGCTTTGAAGGAATTTCTTAAAATTTGGAAGAAACATTCATTAGGACGGGCTGCACGGTGGTGCAGTGGTTAGCGCTGTCGCCTCACAGCAAGAAGGTTCCGGGTTCAAGTTCCGGCTCGGACGTGGGATCTTTCTGTGTGGAGTTTGCATGTTCTCCTCGTGCCAGTGTGGGTTCTCTCCGGGTACTCCGGCTTCCTCCCACAGTCCAAAGACATGCAAAATGGAGACTAGGCTGATTGGATACTCTAAAATTGACCATAGGTGTGGCTGTGAGTGTGAATGGTTGTCTGTCTCCATGTGTTTGCCCTGCGATGGACTGGCGACCTGTCCAGGGTGTACCCCGCCTCTCACCCGAAAAGATGCTGGGATAGGCTCCAGCCCCCCCGCGACCCTACTAAAGGATAAGCGGTAGAAAATGGATGGATGGATGGATTCATTAGGACTCAAGGATGAACTGATTTGATTTTGGAGGTCAAAGGGCAAGATCAGTGTGACTGCAAAAAATACTTTTTAGCCATAACTCTTCATGAAGCAATTATGACAAAACTTCACACAAATAGTTATTTATTATATTCTTACTTTCTTACTATACGTATAATTCTGGATGAACAGGGAAGTAACCTGAAATCTAGTCTTCAGAGATTTACTCCCACTCAGCCACAAGTGCGTTATAATCAAGAGAGACAAATTGAAACACTGCTTTGAGACTTTTTAAATTAATGTAATTTGTTACAGTGTGCACAACAAAAGAGGTCGATGAGATATGAAAGAAGTCTTTAGCAATAAAACCCCATCGTGATATCATTATTTTTACCAGGGTAATTCAAGGTCATCACAAGGTCATCACACAGCTGAGTACAGTGAAGCTTAGAATTGTGAAGACAATTTGCAGTATAACAATAGAGTAGTATCAGACTAGTATCATTCTAATTAATGTCTATTTTTAGCTTTAATGTGCCAGTAATACTTGCCTTTCTTGCCCTGACAGTATGCCACTGATTTGAAAATGACGCTGTTCCTCTGCTGGTAAAAAGGTTTTGTCTTTAAGTTAACTCACTACCTGTAAAACCAGCTACTCCATTGCTTTCCTGTATGTACTTTTTGTGGTTGCACAGCGAGGCGCTGTAGTCATGGATGGCTCACTGAGCAGGCGCATCAGACGCAGAGCCTCTGTATGTGAGTTTTAACATTTCTCGCTGGAAAGTGAAACACCACAAAGAAACTCAAAACAACCACAAAGAGACACGAAACAACCACAAAGAGATGCAAAACGACCTAAATGAGCTGTAAAGCAATTACAAAGAGGAACAAAACAAAAATAAAGAGACAAGACGAGCATGGTTAGACACAAAATGACTGCAAAGGGGGCATCGTTATCTTGAAACAGAAAAAAGACAAACACAAAATGTTGATTCAAAGCTGGAATCACGTTTGTCATCACTGTATGCTGCAGCGTTAAGATTTCCATCATCAAAAACAGCCAAGTGTGTATTTTATCCTTCCTCCTTCTAACTTATAAATGAGTTTTAAACTAAAGGAGCAAACTTGAAACTTCACATAAAAACATCTATCAACTCCAACAACCAGTTTCACCAGACCTTAAGTGTTTGATGGATTTCACTTCCAGACAGAATTTCTTTCAAAATCCTCTTGTGTTTCTCATCAGCTGCATCTTGGCTCAGCAGTGTTAGTGTTGTCCCTCACTTGCAAGTTGCTTTGGATATAACCATCTGCCTAATGAGTAAATGTAAATGTAGATGTTGTATTGCCCCCCAAAAAAAGAAAAGAAACTATTTTCAGCACCTTTTCACATTCTTGTATTTACTTAATTTCAATTGCTCTTAAATTATGGAAAAACTTAGAGCTAAGCTGGTGTTGTGTAATTATAATACTCCGGTTGCTGACTCTCTCATATTACTACAACAAAACATAGCATGCCCTGCGCTCTACTGGCCTAAACCATGTAAAGCACTTTGGAGAAGTGTAAGTGATTCTCTCTAGACACATTTTAGGATATATGAAGATTTTCCACTTTTATGTGTGTCCATTACGTGTGTCTGACCTCACATTTTGGGTTCTCTAGACCACAATACTAACTTTTTCTCAACAAGGGCCTGGTGACCACATATGAGGATATTATACTGCCACTCAGTAATCGAAATTTAAAACTAATGTCCTCATATGTGGACATCATTTTTCTCAGGTCCCAATCAGCCTAAATAGCAAAGAGAAATTAAAAATGCACGCCATGCCATGAGTTCGAAGAAAAAAAAGATGTTGGTTTTATTATATTAGGTTATTATTATATTAGGATATATTAGTTTAATAATTTAATATTGAAAGAAATAGGCTACCATATTCTTCCAACAATTTCTCAGAGCCCCTGTTTTAAACACAGCTTTTGTCCCCAACTGAATGGTCTTCAGTGATGAAATTTGGTCCCAAAAGTAGCCTATCACACACACATCCACAGTGAGGGAGAACAGCAGAAGCAGCAGATGACTGATCAGGTGACAGTCACATGGTTCAGTCAGCTGATGCTAAGGCTGCTGAGGCTAACCGGACAAACTGACGGTTCTCCTGCAGCAGAAACGGAGCTGACGGTCAGACAGGATGCCTTTCTCCGAGCTGTATTTTAACGTGGACAACGGCTACCTGGAGGGGCTGGTCAGAGGCTTTAAAGCTGGAATACTGTCTCAGGCGGATTATTTAAACCTCGTTCAGTGCGAGACCCTGGAAGGTGAGTTAACACAGGTGATAGCTAACGGCTAATAGCTAATAGCTAGCCACCGGGGCTAATCCCACTAGCTAACGTCAGCTGTCGTTCTCAACGCTAGTTAGCACCTAGCTCGGTTTACATCAACGATAATGTTGATTTTAATCGTTCTATACGATATGCCACTTTTATTATCATCACATAGTGCTAGTTATTAAGCTTCACATCAACATTTTGTAATGATTCAAGAAGAAATATCATTCCAAAATTCCTTCTTTAAGATCGCTACCCAGCTAGCATGATGCTAACTTAAGCTAAGAGTGTAGTCGTGTGTTATGTCATTTATTGATCAATGATGGCCTTTTTTTTTTTAGAGGAAATGAAACTACAGTTGCTCCCAGCATTTGTACAGCATCAAAATCCAAGAGTGAAAACTAAGATTGTTCATCCTCTTTAGTAATAATGGAAAATATCAAGTGTTGTTGTGTAAGAGCAGATTCATATGAAAAGTCAATCACACAACAGTAATACAACTTTAACAACAACGACCTAATATTCACTGTGATGATTATAGTATTTAAAGCAATATTAAACCTTTTAAAAATTGTATCTTATATAATATTGAAAACAAATCCAATTGCTGCTATGATGACTAATCAATAGAAACTTAATCGTCAATTATTTTGGTAATCATTTAATCAATTTAAGTCATTTCTTGATCAAATACTTTTGGCTTGGTTGTTGATCTCACAAAACAGGACGTTTGTGGATGTCACCTTGGGTTTTGGGAATTTGTGACAGGGATTTTCTACCATTTTCAGATGTTTTTAGACAAACAATTAATACACTAATCGAAAAAATTGTTGTCAGATTAATGTATGATGAAAATTATCGGTAGTTGTAGCTCTAACTACAACATGGACACTTGGGAATATCCACTATTCCGCCATGCTGGCTCTCCCTTTTACACAGACATCGATCTGTCTCTGTGAAAACATCCACTGCTGGCCTCAAAGCTGAAAAACAATACCTCCTCCATTCGGTGTTCGTACCTTTTACACAGAATGGTGAGGTGGAATAGTGTAAAGGTAGCACAGGTCTGTCTACAGTCCGAATCAGATAACAGTAGGATTGTTGGATTACTGCAACACAGAGGAACTGGTCATCACAGTTATAGGAGAACTAAAATTTGACATTGACTATAATTGTGGATGAAACAGCATATAACACCAATCAGGGGCCTTTTGATCAGCTGTAATTTCTCTGTCCATACATCTCCCCTGCAGATCTGAAGCTGCACCTGCAGAGCACAGACTATGGCAGCTTCCTGGCAAACGAGGCTTCTCCTCTCACTGTGTCCGTCATTGATGACAAGCTGAAGGAGAAGATGGTGGTGGAGTTTCGCCACATGAGGAATCAGTCGTATGAGCCACTGGCCAGCTTCATGGACTTCATCACGTAAGTTTGAAAATATACTGAAATGGTGAATAGCTATGGTTGGGATGTTTGAATGGGTGAATGTTGCATGTGAAGAGCTTTGAATGGTCGATAAGTCTGGAAATAGAGCAGTCCACTTGCAATTTACCATATGTAATTTATATACTGACGACCATTTTCAAAGCATCAGCAAAGCAGCGCCACACATTTTACAGTTGATTTCTGACCCTCAGCACAACATTTTGAATTCATGTCAGTACACAACAAAAACTGGCAAGAGGAAACTATGACATTGTTAAAGGTTGCTAATTCATAACAGTGAATATTAGTAGTTATATTTGAGAGAGAGAGAGAGTCTTCTTTCTTTTTTACACAATCCGCACCTGGTCGTGTCTCACAATGAACATGATACACAAAACATACAGTCATATATACACCTGCACATTCATAAAAAGAAAAAAGCAGAAAATAAACACAAACTTCTGGACAACAGTTCCTTTATATGACACATGTCACTGAATGCACTAGCAGAGACATTCCTGTCCAGATGTGCGTTACTGTGGCAAGTTGTGTGATTTTTACAATGTAATGAAATTAATTCAGACCAATGAAAGTTAGGATATAAATGTAAAATCTTCAGTTAAGCTTTGAATAAATCAGCTGTAATAGACAGTATAGTGTCTATGTATATACTGTAGGACCTGTATGATAAATTTAACAAATAACAGAAACAGGGAAATAGATAAAAGGCTGCTCACAGAGTGACCTGCCACCAGACTAGAACTTGACTTCTTCACTTTGTCATGACAAAACCTCATCTGGTCCCTCCTCCATGTGACCTCAGGTACAGCTATATGATTGATAACGTCATCCTGCTGATCACGGGCACTCTGCACCAGCGGGCCATCTCTGAGCTGGTGCCAAAATGTCACCCCCTGGGCAGCTTCGAGCAGATGGAGGCGGTCAACATCGCCCAGACCCCCGCCGAGCTGTACAACGCCATCCTGGTGGACACACCCCTGGGTAGGTACCTCCATACAAACTGGAATTTAGACTAAGGAGGATGTGAAAACCAAATAGTAATGTCTCCTACTGAACAGGAGATGGTGCTGAAGCTTAAAGAAACATTAAACATTAAAATTCTGTCTTGTCTTTTCAGCTGCCTTCTTCCAGGACTGTATATCTGAACAGGACTTGGACGAGATGAACATTGAAATCATTCGTAACACACTTTACAAGGTAAAGCATAGAAGTATTTTCACAGTGCTTTACAGAATAAAAGGCAGGATGAACTGGAGTAGAAAGAGTTAAAACAAAGTAGATTTAATAGAGAAAAAATAAACAGTCAGTAAATTAAGTAACATAAATCTATAAATTGTAAAAGATGCCAGCAACAGTTCGATTGCAAATCTGCAGTTTTTAAGATGTTGTGTAATATATGTAAAATATTTTGATTGCTACAGAGAATACACTGAGATTATATTTTCTATTTTTAACTTAATGTCACTTGATAGTGTTTTTGTTAATTTAAGAACTGTGTTGATTTATCTCGTGTTTATTTATTTTAATTTATCATGAAAAGTGTTTTTGAAGATCTTGGAAAAAAATATATTTTTAGTAGTAGTATTTTTATTTATTTATTTATTTATCTATCAATCAATTTATGGGTTTCCTAAAATACATCTTGTGTTATGACCTCTCAGGCGTACCTGGAAGCTTTCTATAAGTTCTGCTCCAACCTCGGAGGAACCACAGCTGACACCATGTGTCCGATTCTGGAGGTGAGTTTCTGCCCTGTTTTTATAGGTGAAAATAAACGAACACATGTGCTCCTCAAATTAGTTTTTTTTGGACCAAAATTAGTTCATTATACAAGAGCAGCAGTGGACTTGCAGTGGGTCTTAACAGTACCGCGATAAAAGTGTGCACAAAAAGGTTGAATTGATTTCAGGTTGATTGATCAGTGTATAGGAATGAGCTCGTGTATATTAAAGTATCAGCCCGGTCACTTGTTGCTGCTGCGCTGACCCTCGTGTCTCTGCTGCAGTTCGAGGCCGACAGGAGAGCCTTCATCATCACCATCAACTCATTCGGCACAGAGCTGTCCAAGGAGGACCGTGCCAAGCTCTTCCCCCACTGCGGCAAGCTTTACCCAGAAGGCCTTGCTCAGCTGGCCCGGGCAGATGACTACGAGCAGGTCAAGGCTGTTGCTGACTTCTATCCTGTAAGTCCATTGTAAATCCTTTGAAATGTTATTAATGTGTCAGTTTTTATACAGTCCCTCTTATTTTACGCAGCAAAGGAGAATCTGGCCAAGTTTCTGCTAAATGCTGTGAACCATTCTGACCTGCGGGGGATTTTAAAATCTGCCAACATGGTTGTGTTTGAAGTCTTGTTCACTTCTGTCTCTCCAGGTTGTCATATTACTTTCCTGTTTTTCCTCCTTCTTTTGGTGTCTAAGTCACTGTTTTTGTGAAACACTGTTTTGATAAGTTCATGAGGCACTTCATTCTTCCAGTCAACAGCCTGTCTCTATGTCTGAATTTGCTTGCTACTATCGCCAGGAGTACAAGCTGCTGTTTGAAGGCGCTGGCAGCAACCCAGGAGACAAGACGCTGGAGGATCGCTTCTTCGAGCACGAGGTGAGACACATCTTCAGCCACATAATTTACACCCAAGTAAAAAAGCTGGAGTACTGACTGAAGGTTTAACATCATCATGTTGTATTTAGCTTAGAGTTGATTTAACTTGATTTGTGTGTAGTGGCTGCTCCCCATTCACAAATAACCTATTTAAATAGGTGGAATTGAAGCACACTTGACACACACCTGACAGGTCGCATATACAGACCTGAATAGTCAGGGTACTGTGTGCAGTGTGCAGATTCAGGGAGTGAATATTATTAAATTGCTTCTTCACCAGTGTGCAGACTTGTATAGTAATGAATTGGTGCCGGTGTATTGACACATGTCTTGCAGCAGTGATGCGTCTTGCCCAAAGTAACAATCTACAAATTGAGAAAACAATCAGGATAATCACATGATTGTGCAGCCCTATAAATTAATAAGAGTTGTGCTTGTCATTATAAGCTTCGTCCATTCCTCTCTATATTCTCTCCCCTCCTTCCCGCTGCAGGTGAAGTTGAACAAGCTGGCCTTCCTCAACCAGTTCCACTTCAGTGTTTTCTACGCCTACGTCAAACTGAAGGAGCAGGAGTGCAGGAACATCGTGTGGATCGCCGAGTGCATCGCCCAGCGGCATCGCGCCAAGATCGACAACTACATTCCTATCTTTTAAGCCTACTCTGCCTCTCTCTCCCCATCCTCTTCTCTTCCCATCATCATTTCATTCAGTCTTATGTCTCGTCTCCAGTCTCAGCTCGGTGTTAAAGATTCTGATGGTTTGATGCTAAATTTTCTCCATCCTTCACTCCTAGGTGTGAATTGGTTCTCGACAGCTGAGTTCCTTGTTGTAATGTGAGCTCCGGTTGTAAAACACATAATCAACTGAAACACTGTTTTTAAGTGGAGGAGAATCACATGAGCATGGTCCAGCAGAGGTGGTTGGTACCTGTTTTAATGAGCTCGCATGGTAAAGGAGACAACTCATTTGACTTTCAAACACTTATTTCTGATTGTCTAAACTTTGTGACACGCAATGTGTTGTTTTTTTGGCGGCACGCCTCGTCCAGCTGACTCAACAGCTGCCAGAAAAAACTAAGTCCAGACAGAAAACCCATGCCACTGGTGAATCTTGATAGATTTTTTTCCCAGAACTCCCAGCACAACAAACACAAACACCTTTTGAAGATCATGTTGATATTCAGGCGCATGAAACGACTGAGGTGCAATAAACTGTATGTTTTAGATGAATCTCCTACTAAAATCAGTAAAAAGACAACCTCATATCAAAGTGGAGATGAAAACATTCCTCTGCTCTGCGTCAGTCACCACCAGGTTCTACATGACCTGTATTTATTTCTGTTGTAGTGCTAGGTTATCTCAGCATGTCCGCTCATTACTGTGCTTTTCCCCTGAACCTAACAAGTGAATTGTGCGAGCTCCACCCCACCACGTCTTAACTAAATTGTTGTTAGATATTAAAAGTACAAATGGCTGAACAGGAGCTTCCAGTCCTCACCGTCCCTGTTCCTGTGTGAAGTTTCTGTAAATGAACGTGAGGCAAAATCTTGAGTATATGGCAGATGTAATGTTAATGACTATGAAAAGGTATATAGATATTTAAAGATGACTATATGATTTTGTTTTCTCATGCTGTAAAAATTGATTTATTGCTGTTTTGATCTGTTTCTTACTTGTGAAATGTGTATTGTTAATGTGATTAAAAAAAAAAAATAAAGTAAACAGACTAAACTGCACTAACGCAGGTCTGGAGAAATGTAAAAGACTCATCAAATTGTTTTTGAAATAGTGATTTATTCTGGTGACAGATATAGTAAAAAAGAAAAGTCAGTTTTGCTGTTGATGATAATTTGTTGTGTATTTGTGTACTTAACTGTCTGGGATGTGTTTATGATTCGGGAAGACTTTGTAACTTCTAATTGGAGGGGAAAAAAAGGAAATGCTTTTTAAGGATTTCTGCAGTGGCAAATTTCATTGTTTCAAATCCTGAAGTGTTGTTGTGGCTGCACCGAGGAGGAACAAGTTTCTACAGTACACAAAGCAAGCAGAACTGAAGCTTTTGTGGGAAGAAGTTTCTAAAATACAAATCTCATCACAGCTATGTCACAGGTCCACTTACTAGCTTTTGCTGGAGCTTTTAACTGCATCTCATACTCTTCCTCAGCAGATGGGAGTTTGCACAGTTGGCACCTACTGACCCAAGTGGGACTGTTCATGTGACGACAGGTTGCTGTATTTAATGGATCAAACTCAATTTAGTCTTAGACCCGTTATACATACTTATAATTATCACTCAGTTTAATGTATGAAACAAATTCTGTTGTGATATTTAGTTCAACTGTAGCAACTTCAGGCACAAGCAAGTGATTCAGCACAGGCTGGACTCTCTTTAGGTTTGATTAAGTCTAATCAGGCTGTTGAGCTCCAGCTGCTGTAGACATGGACTGCAGGTCTGTCAGGAAACCTGCACATCTCCTCAGAGCCGCGGTAAAACTCAGAGGAACAAACCCATGAAACATCCAGGCATGACCTTCCAACTGAAAACCACAGCTCATCTCTTCGACCTGCACTGCACCGTAGGCCTGACGGACTGGGACATGGACAAGGAGCTGAAACTGGCAACAACCACCGACCAGTTTTACCACGGTGACTAAAAACCATGCTGGACTTAACTGACAGGAAAAACACAGATTATCATTGTTGTTGTTATTATTAGAAACGAGTTGCATTCACAGTTTCACATTACATTCAGGAAGAGTGATCAGAGTCTCAGGGTCGAATCAGCAGATTGAAAGTTGAGAAGTTTGAGGTTGTGTGATGTTTGTGTTTCTGTGTCCGTCTCTGGTGACAGATGACAACCTGAATGATCAGTACATGGTCCAGAGGCCTCCTGCAAGAGCCTCGAGAAGAAAAGATGAATTCATTTTTTACGATAAAACGTCAGGTAAGCTGAGAGACGGACACCATTCTTCAAACAAATGAAGGTGAGAATATCATTTTACAGCACCAGTCTCCTGTCTGTGTGTTGACCTGCTGAATCAGCAACAACATTTGTCTGGTAGTAGCTTTAATGCATAATTAACTTTGACACATGTTTTCCTTGGGTCCTGGTACTGTATATTTGCAAAGCTTTTACTAATAACAATAATGATGGCGATAAGAATAATAATAATTATGATAAACTTTATTTGTAGTGCACTTTTCATACGAGATGTTGCTCAAAGTGCTTTACAATAAAAAATGAAATGGTACAATGAAACAAGGACAATGAGATTAGACAGTAGATGATAAAATATGTAAATGAAAACAGCTCCTCTGTAGCTCCTGGCGAGGTATCCCATAGCAAAATTACACTGAGAATAATATAAATGTATATATTGATTATATATTTGCAGTATATTATTTGTGTGTGTGTGTGTGTGTGTGTGTGTGTGTGTGTGTGTGTGTGTGTGTGAGAGATTCACTATCCCTCAGGTTGTGGCATGTTGATGTATATTGTGCAGCGAGATACTGTAAGATGCTGTACTGTCTCTCTCTTTCATTTTGAGGTGTTCTTCAGTTCATTGAAAAAGTTTTTGCTGTTGACCTCAAACGTCTGCCGTGGTTTTTCTGTCCGTCAGACACCTTTGTGAAGCCAAACCTGTGGCTGATGGTGAATCCTAACATCGTCTGCCCAGTCCAGTACGGAGCAGCTCTGCAGACTCCCTGTGGACCTGCAGGGGAAATCCAAACACCTGCTAAGACCCAACATCCACCTGCAGCAGAGCTCCACATGTGTGCCCCTGGTGAAGCTCCTCTCCAGGAGGACCTGCTGCGCTCGGTGTCCTCCTCCACTGAATACATGGTACAGTACACACTGCTCCACACTCACGGTTAACACTCACTCACAGTACTTATGGTGTAACCAGTCTTGATCTGCATTCTGTATGAAGTGTGCTAAGTATGTAAACCTGGTAAGTTTGTGTGGCTAAGTAGTTGAAGTATTTTTTTAAATTTACGAATAAAAGTAGTGATACCAAATGATAAAAATATACCATTACAAGTAAAGGTGCTGCATTTGTTTCCTTTTGTTGTTGTGTGTTGTCAATAAAATCTACTTAAGCACTTTTACTTTTCTCCCCTGTCACTGTTTATCATATCACTGGAACATTATTATTGAGGTGCCCAAGGATGAAGCCGATTTTAGTTTTCTCTTCTGCTGATGGGTATATTCCTCTGTAAGAATGCATCATTTTATTAACCAATCATATTTGTCGTGTACTTCTTAATCTGAAAGTAACTTTAGCAGTTGAATAAATAGTGGGAGTAAAAAGTATAACACACTGTCGCAGCTAGTTGCTAGTACAGGAGTCAATGCACTGATTCAGACAATGTGAGTGTTTTTTCCTTGACTGTTAGATCAAGAATGAAGACGTCTCCTGTCGACCAGCCAGGAACAGATGCAAGGGGAGGACGACCAAAGCCAGGGTGAGGAAGTGGTGGTGGTGGTGGTGGTGGTGGTGGTGGTGGTGGTGGTGGGTGGGGGGGTTCCCATGTACGCCCATGAGCTAAAGTTTGGCGTCTGCATGGATTTCTTCAAGCTGCTCTGGAAATGTTAAAATGAACACTGTCATGCACAAGCAGCTCAAGTGGAATGACTGGACGTTTAATAAAAATGAATGAATGGGCTTTAAAAAAAAAAAAAAAAAAAAGTTTATTTTTGGCTTTTTATTCCAGGACACTAAGGCCGTGAAGCCGGGATGCTGGCCCCGTCCACCAGTGAATTACTGCACCCTCATCGCCTTGGCGCTCAAGAGCAGCCACGCGGGAAGCCTCAAAGTCCAGCAGATTTACAACTTCATCAGGTCATAATTTAATAGCTTGGTAAAACTCGGCCAACAGTTTTATGTGAAGATCCAGTGTCATTATACAACATACATTCTGTTGACTAATTGGATGGGACCCAATTGCACAATTTTGAAGTTGCTGGAAGGTAAAAACTTTGATTAGGGCCTGTGTGATTTCCAAAGGTAACGTTGCATTGGACTAACAAGTTGGACCATGGCCTGTTTTGGGGGAGGGGGGTTTGAGCTCCCCCATGTTCCTCATATTCCTTTCTGTCCTTTCCCAGAGAGCACTTCCCCTTCTTTCAGACGGCTCCGGACGGCTGGAAGAACACGATCCGACACAACCTGTGCTTCAACAGCAGCTTCCGCAAAACCTGCAACCAGCTGGGCAGAGATGGGAAGAGGAAGTCGTGCTTTTGGCACCTGACTCTGGACGGCCAGCGCCGGCTGGATGACGAGATCCGCATGTTGACGGGAGAATCCCTCAAGCGGCTGGAGAGGAGCATGTCCCACCCAGGTGCAGTGAGACACAACATTAATCTGAGGGCATGAATTCAGACGTCTGAGGACAAATTATTAATCCATGTTAAATGCTGATTCGATCTCACCAAAGTGCAGCAGCAACACTTTTAAAAGTTATGGAAATGAGTCCTTTGGCAAACAGGGGGGTGTTAATCTATCACAAAGATCTTAGTTCAAATGTTTTAAATCTTAAAACGGGCAGCAAATATTTATTACTAATGACTGTTTTCTTTTTGTTTCAGATAAAATTCAGAGTTTAATTGCACTGTGACGGCAGTTGAAAAAGTCTCAGTGCATAATTAAACTTAAGACGCAGAATGTTTTCTTCTCTGTTGCGTATCACTCATGAATTCTGTAGTTTAATGCATCTTTGCACATTTTGATTTACATATTACTTTAAAAAAAAAAAAGTGAAGACATCTGCACAATATAATGTTATTAATTAATTTAACATCTCTGAGTATATTAATTCTTTGTGTGTTTGATTGTCTGGTTATTTGTTTTCGTTGTGGAAAGAGATAAAGATGTTTTGTGAATTTGTGTTTTGTCTATTGCATGTGTTTTCTTAAGGTTGAGCTCTCAGGGCCACCGTACAACTGGCCAAGTTACCTCAGTATTTGGCAAGCGGTGTCTATCACTTTAATGCCAGACTGTTAAAGGATTTTAGAGGCAGGATACTGATATTGGAGCCTAAATACAGTTACCTGCTGTCTGTGGATATCTTTGGCATCTCTGGACTTCTGTGAAGACAGATCATAAAATAATAATTTTATGATACGATAACACCATAGTTAATCTCACAGTTAAAATCCTGACTCGTTATAAACAGCTGTGCTGTGTAGTATAGTGTTATACAAACAGGGCTTTGTGAATCATGTCGTCTTTTCTCAGTGCCTGCAGATTTTTCCTTTAACCTGCTTAATGCAAACTTAAAAACCAGTAATGGAAACACATGAATTACAAAAAACAAAAACTCAAATGCAAAAAAATGTATACGCTCGCATGAGGTGATTTTAAAGCTCATTCGACAAAGCAATATTTTCCTAAATTAAATTGCATTCAAGTTGAGGCCCCCGCCATATCACGCCCCCAGGAGCCGGTTCCAACTGAGAGGCAGACTGCTGGCCTGCTTCCCAGCGTCTCTTGGGCATATGTCTTTATTATTTCAGGTCTGTAGGTAAATCTCACCTTCATTTGCCAGCAGTCAAATGGTGCAGTGATAGGGAGCTGATAGTTGACTTAAGGGCGTCTGCTAGTCAAATTATTGTTCTTATATAAGAAGTGAAAAAGTAGTGAAACGTACAGCTTGATGTCAGAGGCTCATCGAGCAGCACCAAGAGTTTCTCACTGACGACACTGCAAACCAACACATCAAGACAGGTAACGACACCAACTGAACTGAACACCATCAGTGTTTTTTAATCATGTCTGGTATCATAATATGATGGAAGATATTAAGAGATAATAATATCCATTCACCTGCTGAGCAGCTGTAAAGATTGTCAAAGTGTTTATCCTCACTACACACAAAAGTACAGTGCGGTTCAACAAGATGCTCTCTATACAACAGGACTGTGGTGGTGATGATGATGATGATGAAGAGCGACCTCTCAAGACCCTCCCTCCTCCTCCTCGTCCTCTGTAGTTCAGCATCTGGACTGGGATCAGTGGTGTTAAGATACTATTTATACATCAGACATTACTACACCTGGGAGCAAGCTCGCAGTTACTGCCGGAGGTGGGGGTTTTCTTTTTATTCACATTATTGGCAATAGCTTTTTAAAAAGTTATGACTGGGCTTTAGTGAACTTACGCAGAATTATAGAGCAAGATAGATGAACATCACTCGCAATCACAACAGGTTATTTGACGCTGTTGTCAGTCTGTGTGTAACATTATCTTTTAGATGAATATTGATTTAAGAGCAATGTCCTTTATGAAATATTTTGTTTAAAAATGAATTTCTTGTTTTCATCGTGGAAGGGCGAGGTCGTCCCGGTGTGTATATATATGTATATATATACCCTCCCCCCTGATGAGGAGACCCTCCACAGCCGCGAGTGTGACTCCACACAGAGTTGCACTGGGCTGGATGGGAATTGGGTCTTTGTCACCTTGTTGTCCACTCTTCACTCTGCAATGGTTTCATGGCATCCAACTGAAGAATCAGCATCCACTGCTTATCTCAATGCACCCAACACCTAATATCCACATAACAGTAGCCTAAAACCTGAAACTTGATTTTATTTGTCCAAACAGCTCAGGTTTCAACGGTGACTTGGCCGTCATCTATACGCAGTCAGATGTAAACAATATAAACTTACACCAATATCACGCATGGCACGGCCTGCATCTGCCCAGCTCTTCAAGTTCCTGGGCTTGGTCCGGTGGGCCAGCCAATAGCCACATTACCTGGGGAAGAGATGAGCCACAACGAGGTGACGAATGTGCTTACGTCTCTTACACCAAAAGATGGTAATGTGAGAGTGTTCTTGCACCACTTTAAAAACTTCTAACAGTGATTTTTCATTTTAAGAACATCTACTTCAAATCACATGTATCTAATATCCATACTGGACATTTTTTCCCACATTTTATATGTTGTAATATGTTAAATTTTCTATCTGATGTTATTCGTGTGTAAGTTAGAAATAAAGGCGTGAGTTCTGATGGCCCTTTTATATGATGTTTTCATAATGGATGGATGGAGGGTTAGTCCCAGGGTTTTGCAGTATAATGGTGTTTACTTGTGTTTTATGTGTTTACAATTTATATCTTAATGTTGCAGTACTACAAATATTTCGTTACTTGTATTAAATGTACGAAAATGTCAAAAACACTGAACTAACGCAGTTAACTTTAAACAACCTCGTATGTTTTTCTAGCAAGGAAAAACTGGATGAATGCATTAACTTCTGATATTTCTTTTTAAAGGTTTTATGGCTCCAATTGTGGAGTGTATTACTTCTTCTTCTGTGACACGATCCAGGCCAACAACTACAAATACATATTCATACCTCAGTCAAAGACATGGTCTGAGGCCCAGCAGTTCTGCAGGAGTAAATACCGAGATCTAGCAACTCTAAGAAACACTGAAGCCATGTCCAAAGCTATTGTCCCACGGGACTTTCCGGTCTGGACTGGACTGCGCAGAGATGGTAAGGACTAAGACAGTCACATCATGTCATGCTTTTATGAACTATTCTTATATATTCAGCCCTGTAACTTTTTTCTCTGTAAGATGTCACCAAATTAAGTTACTAAACATCTGTCTCACAGTAGTCTCTGAAGACTTAATGATTCTGTAGCTTTTTGAGAAGAAAAACACACATCTGGAGACAAAAAGTTGAAAATGTGGTAGTGAGTGATATAAAACAATACTTACAATTCCTAAAAAGAATTAAAAGACAGACTTTCACCTCATCTGTGTTGCTGAACTTTCAACATCTGTCCTGCAGGGGGAACGTGGAAGTGGACCAAAGGGAGTTCCGAGTACAGAAATTGGGCATCAAATGAGCCGAGTAACAACGGCGACTGTGTCTCCATCTTTTCTTTGAGAAAAGAGATGGCTACCCAAAACTGCTCCGCCCGCTTTCCCTTCATCTGCTACAGGGACAACCTGGTCCTGGTAAAGGAGAGCAAGACCTGGGAGGAGGCGCTGGAACACTGCAGAGCTCTCAGCACACCGACCACCTACAACCGTCGATATGAGCTGGTCAGCGTGCAGCCTGGAGAAGACCATGACTTTGTGATGAACAAGGTCATGCAGGCCGACACAGAGGAGGTGGGTTCACGACCGGCAACATGTGTAAGAAATGCTTTCATGAGATCTGTTTTTATAAATTAAAATAACAGATATGCCACCTCCACCAACCAGCTCTGGCTCTGTGTTTTGTGAGCTGGGCGGCCACGGCTGCATGTGGAGTGAGAAATTTGAACTTACTATAAAGTAAACTACTGGGTGTTTATTATACAGAATATGAAATGGGTGGATAAATGGGTGGATGAAGGCGTGATATCGGACAAGCTCCAGCAGTTAAAAGTCCCATTCATTTTTGCCATTGACAATGTTATGTGACATAAAGGTGGAGCACTGCTATGGCTTGGATGGACATGAAACTCTCCCGAATAAACCATTAGTAGAAATCTCTGTCAGTTTTGATTAAAAAGTCAAAGGCGATAAAGCGATAAATGAAAATAGAATATAAATGAAAGCAAACAGAGAAGGACTTCACAGTACCGCACACACAGGTGATCTCCAAGAACTGCATTACAATAATCCTCACCAACGGCCTACTTTTTAAAAGAAATCCTGATGATCACATCGATGTATTATGAGTACTCTGACATCTGGACTCTTAGACTATGCCAATCACTTGTCTCTCTCACATGCCAACGAAGTTTTCTCTCTGGTTTGCTTCATGTGTCCCACTGCACACACTCATCAGCGTCTCTCTTTCCCTGAGCCCACCAGCCCGGCCCATAAACTCCACATTGAGATTACATCATGCACATAACAACAGCTTTTCTAGAATCTTGTATTAAACCTTAAAGGTCTGAACATTAAAAGTAATACTTGACCTTGAATTGTAATCGTCTGTTTTATGGGGTGGTTTGTGGGGAAAGTGCTTTGAAGACTGGAAGGGATTTTGTTTTTTTTTGTCGCAGCTCTCTTTATACATCTATGAAGGTTCATTAGTTGTTTCCTCTCCCCAGGTGTGGACTGGCCTTCGTTTCCTGGCTGGTCATTGGCTGTGGATTAACGGGGCAGATATGTTGTACCCTGACCTGCCCGTCTGCCCCCTCATGAAGCAGCACTGTGGAACCTTATCCAAGAACAGCACAGGAAATATGGAGACCAGAGACTGTGAAGAGAGAAAGAACTTCCTTTGTTACAGCAAGTGATCATCATCTGCATCAGGGTAGTCGCTGCCACATTGTCTTGCGAACATCATCCACCTTCTCTGTTGATGTTCTCATGCCAGCAAATGTTTGGTACACCTGTTCTATAGATGCTAGATGTAGGTTATGTAAATAGGCCTTTAAATTCATTTATGGAATATGAATCACACTATGTTTTTTTCTTATAAAATGTTATGGTTCTCTCATAGATCATGTATCAGCTGATTAACTGATCAACTGTCATCAAATCTCTTTGTTTATCATTACATTACAAAAATCCTTAAAAGATTTAACATGAAACTTTACTATTTTCAAAATGTAGCAGGTTTTATCTCACATTTTTTATATTAAAGGGTTAGTTTAATGAATTTTCGTTTCCTCACTGTTGTCATTTTTCATAAGAGTTTCCGACAGTGTTCCCTCAGCAAACTCTCACAAGAGTTAACGGCGCCAGAGAAGAACCAACAGAAGGTGGTGGTAATGTGCCAAAAAGTACGGTGGCCTTGAGGGCTCAACGCACTGCAACGAAACACATGCAAATAGACAAAACACAAACGATTTCAGAAAACATCTTTGTGAATTTCACCACACATGTGCTGCGAATACTCACAACACAACGGAAGTGTTTTCAGCGGACAAAACATTGTGTTGAGGTCTCAGAGTCGTCGTATGACAAGCTAAGTTACCTCAATATTTATCTAAATGAGTTGGGACATGAACAAGCCTGTACTGCTAAATGCCAACAAAAATGGCTACCTAGCAACCGTCAGCCAGACAGCAAAGCATTAATCCGTAAACTGACTTGTGTGGCCACAGTGCACTTTTCACACTGTTTCAGCTCCGTGGAGATGGATGGAGTGATTAACATGGACGCCGGCCACTCTGAAAGCCCGTTCATAACTCACTGTGAACCAAGTCCATGCTGTAATGGAAACACTGGAGATGAAACTGATGCCTGTCAGTGATCAGTGTTGCTGTGCAGAGAAACACACTCACTGTGAATCACTGCAGTCAGCTGGACGAGTGAGTATCAGTGTTGGCAGGCTGACACACACACACACACGCACGCACACACACACACACACACACACACACACACACACACACACAAGGCGTTTCCAATATAACAGAAGCATCAGTGTGCTGAGAAGCTGCTGGGATTACTCTCCTGCTATCTTGGGAGTGAAATGTCTGAGACGTAAGAGAAGATCTTAGATTTTAATTTTGGAAACAGATAAAAACATAAAAGAAGCTTGAGGAGAACTGGAACGAATTAAAAACTGGATGAAGGATATTAGAGGAGTTAGTTGTGGCCGGATTTTTCTGTTCGTTAAAGGTTAATCCCTCCCTGAGTTTAATGAAGCTGGCAGCTGTTCAGTGATGAATGTTTCACAGATGTGTCATATGCTCGTTATGAGCGAGAGGAGGAAACCGTTCCAGCAGGGCAGAATCTCAGAAACCCAGTCTCTCTGAACAGGATGGTGTTGACAGGGAGTGTGTGTGAGTTTATGGACCATGTCTTGAACAAAAATACACAATTTCAATCTGCAGAGACTTAATGACTTTGTTCAACTTCAGTCAGTAGACAAAACAAGACTTCATAAAACAAATGAACAAAGCCAAGAGCTCAAAATTTCACAGACAAGTCCTCCAAACTAAATAATGTTTGCTTTCCAAAGCAAATACCTGCTGCCTACATTATCCATAATGCTGACTGCAACAGCAGTGCACTGCATAGTGTCTTCATGGGAGGTTTAAGGGAGTTTATAGTTGACATTGCAAAATGTGCCAATATGAGGTGTCTTCAGGGGCCCCTTTTCCACTTGGGGGCCCCGAGCATTTGTCTGTTTTGCCTCTCCTGATGGAGCACCTCAGGATACCACTTCCACTTTTGCTTCTGAGAGACAAACTTTTTATGTGCACACAGTTATAGTGAAAACCGGTCGGTGGTTTTCCTGTGGTTTGTTCACAATACAAGCTTCTAATGTGAAACAGGAGCAGCAGGAAGTGATTCATTTGAAATGTAGTAACTTAACAGAGCAAATGCACGTCCAATATGGCTGCAGGACTTTCAGACTGTGGAGTTGATCATGACTGGGTGGCCCCACATGTATGTTTTCACTGTCATGATTTTATTCATTTAAAGGAACCCTGTGGACTTTCTGACCACTAGAGCTGCTGCAGAGAAATGTCTTTACGAGTGGGATCCCGTTTTGTTTGTGTCGTACTCGCACTTTTGTTTGCAAGAAAATGTCTATAAGGACACTTTTAATTCATGTGTAACATTTGTTTCATATGTTCACTTTAGAAATCATGCTTATACAGTGGGGTCCACGCTCAGATGTTTGGACCCGATTAAACAGGTTGTGTGTGTGTGTGTGTGTGTATATATAGATATAGACACACACACACACACAGACAACCTGTTTAAAGAAACTGAATGGCATATAGAGATAAATGAAACCAGCAGCTGGCTTAGTAATAAAAGCAAGAAAAAGAAGTAATGATGATATGGTTTGGTAAAGAGTCAGCAGTAATGTCAAGTAATCATAACTTGTAACAAATGAAACAGTAGAACAAAACCTCACATTCAGTGTGTGTGGTTTCCAACATGCAGTGCAGTTAGATGTGCACTAGGTGGCAGACGTTTCTGCCTCTGCTGGAAACGTCCTCGTTACACACTGAACTTCATCCATCCAGTCAAAGTGGAGGTCGTTCTCACTGTGGTTTGGTCTCTGTGGGTGAATTTTGACACTGAAAATACCACAGACCAAAACTTTGGGATTTCAGCAGGAGGTTGGCTTTTATGCTCAGAGGCCAGAGCTGGCTCAGAAACTCTCACAACATTCATTATGTGGTGTAGAACCTTCTGCTTAGGTTTTATTTATCTATTTAAATTTTAATAACTGGTTTTTGTCCAAGAGATTTAATGCAGAGAAGGGGGGAAAAAAAGTTTAGAGTTAAAGGGAGATTACAACGGATTAGAGTTTAAGTGGAAAATTGAGTATTGTGTAGGGAGATGACATGACTCATTCTCACCGTCACCTTTGGAAAACGTGATGTCAGAGTTTTGTTTATTTTGTGAATGCAAACAGACACAGACGCAGTAGTGTACAAACGTGTGATGTGTTGAAGCTGTTCACCTACTGCGCTCTCAGCCCCTCCTCTAACCCTGATCCATGACGCTCAGACCACATATCCTGGTCCTGGATTGCGCAGTCACTCAGGCATTCTCAAAATTTATTACTGGGGAAATGTTGAACATATGAACTCCCCAGGTCGTCCTCTCTTTCATATTCTTAGCAACTGACAAGGTGGAAAAAAAACATGTAAACTCGGAGAAGCCACAGGACAGACACCCACCTAACAATGTTTTGTTGACCTTTTAAGTCGCTACACAGAGCTCTTATTTTCCACACTTTTCCTTAAACAAATGTATCAGTACATCACTCAGTTGTTACAACAAAGACTTACTCCCCCAGGCAGTGTTTCCTTCCAAGCTGTATGTCACCTCCAGCAAACTCTACCAACTTCCAGCTATTTGGATGAGCTGCTGAGTGCTAATCCTTGACGTCACTCACCTGTAATCCATTCCCTCATCTGTCTGGACTGGATCTGCAGCGTGATGCCGTTTTTACGGGACAGCTGGCAATGTTTACTGTAGTGGGAGAGACGGACGGGGTGTTTGGGCCAAGAGTGGAGAACGGAGCTGCAACCTTCAGACCCAAACTTAGACGAGAGGTCTCAAATTGTGCAGAAAACTTAATTAAATAGTAACATGCCTGTCAACCAAACGGAGGGAAAATAACACAACACTGGATTACACAGCTGGCCCAGATACAATGCAAAGGCAGCATGAAACCAGCAGAGTGAATGTAAAGAGTCAGGTTCACTTCAGGTGACAGTAACTGAGTAGAGACATCTGCTCGAGTTGAAAACGTCTCAACCTTCAGAGAGAAATTTACATGACGCAAGAAAATCAGAAGCCAGTCAGCCTGTTTGCCGAACATTGTGCGAACTGATCCTGGCAGCCTTTGTTTAATTAACTCCTCTGTCAGACTCAACCGGACCGTCACAATATAACTGCATGAGGAGAGATCAATCTGAATATTTTGATAGTTAAAAAGAAGGATTGGTGATTGATTAGGTAACTTTACTGTAACCCCCCTCCCCATTTAGCATTTATAAGCAATATACAAACATTTAATGAATAGTTTCTTACACATTAAAATGTAGTTGTCAGCAGATATAAGTGCAATTTTGAGTGTTTATTAATGTTATCATGTTTTATATTCTCACAACATTGCTTTTCCTCTGTTGTCATTCATTCTCTGTTTATACAATCAAGCAACCACTGAAATGTGTACGGTTTATAAGTCTTCAATATGGAGGGGTTGACGTACGTGTTAGTGGAGAGGGATTAGTTTAAGCCTGTCATTTTCGTGAAAACAAAGCTGAGAAGATAGGAGAGAGGGTGCACTGTAAAATGTAAAGGTTCTGCAAATGAGATTTTAAACAATAATATAGCAGCAAGCAGCTATTTTCTATGTAACGATATAGTGGAATAATGGCGTCCTGAGCAGAGTTTCTTCCAGAATTTCCTTCACTGAAGAAACTGAAACGTTTTCATCTGAAAAGGCCTCCGACAAAGAAAGAGATGAGACCGGGGCACAGGCGGCGTGGCCATGGGGAATATCAGCTCGGTTGGCTGGTAGACCATGAACCGGCTCCGTCAGTGTCACTCGTACGGCCCGGTTCCAGTGGATAAGTCCAAGGCTGAATTTCTTTCCCAGTCCAACCGTGGAGTCAATACTGGTCTGGCTTTACTGAGATGAAAGCCCCACCAGCTGCTAAAGGACATCTCTTCTCCTCCATGTGTAAGTACCTTGATGCAACACAATGTTATATATCTGTTTTCATTAGTGACCGGCTACAGAAGCCATGACAACTTAGCTAATCTTCTGTAACCGAAGTTATGAATGTATTCAGCAAATGTTGCTATTGCTAGCTGGCTTAATGTTAGCATTGCTGTGGAAGCACATCATTGCAATGCTAACGTTGGCTAATTGTTGTGGCTGGATTGTTTTTGTTGCCTCTCATATACACAGTGTGACTTTATTCAGTTGTGTTTCTTGTTGTGTGTTTAGTGGCCACTTCCACTGGGCTTCATAACACCTTAGGCCTGAGATGCTGGTGGTCTAGCGCGACATCTAGTGGCAGTAATGATCCTTTACAGAACCTTTAATATTGCAATATTTTAGTCCATATAATATACTGTACAAAAAAGAAGCATCTTGTAGAAACTGCCAGAGTGTTCCTGTGGATTTAGGCTGTCTCAGTGTCTTCCGTCTCTCCATTTGATCCCAGACTGATTCCATGATGTTGAGGTCAGGGCTCTGTGGCGGCCAGACCATCTGCTGCAGGACTCTGTTCATCTTGTCTCTGAAGATAATGTCTCTGGCTGTTTGTTTGGACTTGTTGATGGTGTTGCCATCCTCTTGTCATCTAAATTATGTACCAACAGATTGAAAATCCATAAGCTGCCCTGTATATCACATAAAACTGATAAGAATGCATATTGATTATCAGTTTGTAGAGAACTGAGGAGAGCTCCTTTCAACTAAAACTAACCTGAAAATCGAAGGGACTGCGGTTTTCACCGGACAGTTTACCGCAGTGTGTGTTGTGGTTCCTAATTCTCCAAACTAAAAACTAAAACTCCTCCTCAGGGTAAGCACTGGAGAAAGTGTTGAAGTTGGCGTGGCGTCACCATCAGCCTCATACCGAGCTGTTTCGACAGTCAGACTGTGTTAAGTGCTGTGGGAGTGTTGCCGTGGTAACCATTTTGTGGAGTGTTTGTGAGCGTTTCAAGCTCCCGTGGGATTTTAGGGGGTGGGCGAATGAGAAACTGTGTGTGTGTGTGTGTGTGTGTGTGTGTGTGTGCGCACGCGTGTGTTTAAGCGTGAGTGTAAATCAGTGTTGGCTGGAGATGCCTGGGTGACCTAATGCACATCTGTGTGTGTGTTGGACTGATAGATGGAGAGAGATTTTAGTAAGAGAAAAAGTTCTACTTCTGTCTTTGTGTTCAGAAGCTGAGTCTCTTATCGTAGTGTCCAAACAGAAACAAACAAACAAACAAACAAACGGACGGACAGAATGGGTGGGGTTAAGCCCCAGTCCTCTGACAGTGATGTGACTCTGTATTTGGAGATGGGCTCGTCGCCTCCAGCAGCTGCTCCTGTTCTGAGCTGCCATATCTTATTCATAACCTGCAGAACAGTAACCAGATCCAGCACACTCATTATCCCTTCAGCTTTGTTTTCAGGCTGCTGCTAATATCTGAGTTTTATACAGACCGAACAAAGACCATAAAGTATCATTTACACTCCTTCTATGATGATGTTTTTGTTTTAATTTGTGCTTCCCAGAACAGAAGACACACTAAACCAGAAAGACAGAGACAAAAGCTCAAGCTCAGTTTGTCCTGGCCTGTGCTTCCTTCAAAATTCAAATGTATATACAGCACTGTGGAAAAGTTTTAGGTACTTCAGATGTGGATTCTTATCCGTCATCCAGAAGCATCAGGAGGCATCTGATCAGACCAGATTCATTCTGCAGCAGGACGAGTCATAAAGAACTAGATGGTCTGGCCCCCACAGGGCCCTGATCTCAACGACATGGAGTCAGTCTGAGATCACATGAAGAGACTGAAGACACTTCTCCCAGATGCTGGAGCAACCATCCTGCCAAGTACCTGAAAAACTGTGAGCAGGTATACCAAAAAGAACTGGCGCTGGTTTAAAGGCAAAGGGGGGGTCACAGCAAATACTGATCTGAATAGGTTTTTTCTGTTTACAGCACTTTGTATCAAGTTAATTTATAATTAATAATTAAAGGCATTATTTTGAAAGCAAATTATTCATATTCATGTTTTTTGTTTTTTTGGATACAAATGTTACAAATATTATTTACTTTTTAAAGTAAATGTAATAACTCCAACAGTGTGTCTAGATTAACTGGATCTTTAGTGATTTGGGCAATTTTTTGTACCGTTTGGTCAGTTTCTCATAGTGCTCGTATCCGAGTGGTTCAGGTTAGGGTCAGGTCGACACGCAATAACTGATAACTGATGATCATTAAAACCAAATGTCTTTTCAGTTTATTACAACTGAGTTGAAATTTTTAGCTCTCTGACAAAAGATTTATATTTGTTGAACTTTTAACATTCAGTGTAACATTATCCAAAATACCTTTGCTCTGTTTTATTTCCTCTCTTACACATAGGCTCTGACTGGGCCGTCAAATCTGGCAACACTGACCAACAAAGAGTGTAAGTTAACACCTGAAACATTCATGCAGACAAACGGAAATCGCAAAGAGGTAAGAAACTAGTTATTACTTATATCTAACTTATTTTTAACGTTATATTCAGTTATTGTCTTTACTGAAAGAATTAGACACATTTCATGGTGTTTTCTCTGCTACTTGGAACCGAACAGAAATATCAATTAATTAAATGCAGTTAATAAGTTAACTCATTGAGCATGTTGAAGAGGTTTGTTGAAAAGTGAGATACAACCCTATCAGGCTGTTTGAATTATAGTTTATAACTTCCCTCATTAAACAGTCAGGACTCGATTGATGGGTAAAAATAAATAAATAATGGAAATCAATAGATTCTCAGGGAAATGTTTGTTTTTGTTTCTATTGAGAAAACAACAAAAGAAGTGGATCACGCTTCATGTCGCAGTCATTTTTGGGTTTTTAAAGAGCAGTGAGTCACACATGGGCCGGTCTCTCCAAACGTGTTTCTGTATATAAACACACAACTACAGTATACAAGCTGACACTCCCCTCATAGTACACATGCATATAATATTGTTGCTGATCCACTGTTATGATATCATCTTACTTTTCCCCTAGGGAGAGTCACGTGACCTCTGTTAGAGTGAGAGGGGGGGGTCAAAATGCTTCAATGAAAACCACATGGAGGGAGGAGAGAGCTGCGACTAAACAGAGAGAGAGAGAGAGAGAGAGAGAGAGAGAGAGAGAGAGAGAGAGAGAGAGAGGGTGACATGAGCAACAGAGACAGAAGAAGAAGAAAAACAGAACAGCTGTAGGAAAGGTCTGAGACTCCAGAACCAGAACCAAGATCAGATCCGGGAGCAGGACCAAAGGCTGTGAGCAACCACCAGAACCATAACCCAGGACCACAGACCAGGAGCGGCCCAGTCCAACATGTCAGAGTCCATCAAAAGAAGGAGCTCCAGCAGACAGCTCCTGCAGAACCTGATCAGGTCAGAGAAAAAAGCTTTTAACACATGACAGCTTTGTTTTGTTTTCACTCGTACCTGCAGGATCGAATTAGCAGATTGCTAAAGGTGTGTTCTCCAGAATCTGATCAATTTCGTTGTGGATCAGGAAAAAAAACAACAATGTGATTAAAAGATTTCATGTAGTCGTCATCAAGGAAGAAAACATTAATTAACCAGTGGTGGAAACTAACTACATTTACTTATGTACAATTCTAAGATATTTGTCCTTTACTTTAGAGTTCTTCTTTTGTTTAATGTTTTAGCTTTTTACCAGAGGCTGACAGTAACTAAGTTCATTTAGTCAAGCTCTATACTTAGAGAGGGAAAAACTGTACTTATTACTCCACTTTTTAAATTGTATTTATCAGGTATAGTTGCAATTCACTTTCAAGATTAAGAGATCACATATGAAACATAGGATCAGTTAATAAATTTGATGCACCTCAATTTTTCTAGTTCATACTGAATTTTACCCAGTGTAAAGTCTGTGTTTCTGAAATCAAAGCACAGAATAAATGAATAATAAAGATGTTTTACAGAAATAAACAAGGAATCGAATCATGGAATCTTCACTCATAAATTCATCCTAACACACTAGTGGCTTCTTTCTACAATGGGAATCAAACATAACAAAATGTCATTATTTTGCTGTAGGATGAATCTTTTTTTACCTGGGAAGGTTACAGTTTACCTGTGTACTATTTAAGGTTATTCACTAGACTTGATCTGCTGAATAATAAAACTTTTAATTGTTAGTGTAGATTAAACTACCCAAAAGTAGTTAAAATTAGCTCCACTTCGACCAACTACAACATGAATGTACCACTTAAATATTAATGCATCATAAATAATGATTCAGTATTATAATAATAAAACACTAACTGGGTCATTCCGCTAAATGAGTTGTTGTACTTTAGATTCTTCCACCACTGGTTTTTACTCCACCACATTTATTTTGACAGTTACAGTTAATACTTAATCTTCAGTTAAAGATTTAAAAACCTATGATCAGTACTGTACACATAGAAGCATATAAAATATACATGAAATGTATATAATGTTATGGGCATCAACTTCTTGTCAGAAGACTTTTTCTAGAACTGCTGGAGAAATGCAGGATTGCTTGTTTTTCTTACACTTCAACTTTAACTTCATTGTCTCCAAATGTGCATATACTTACTTATAGGAAAATGAATAAAATGTATAATTAAAACAATGTAAAACATTATGATAAAACCTCCAGCCAGTGGGTAAAACAAGATCACCATCATTGTACCTATATTATATGGAAAACAGATTCAGAGTCACCCTGATCTTTTAAAAGACTGCCGGTGTAAAAAAGAAAACATGACAGTAATGTCTGTGTAGTTGATATATGTGCTTGAGGCATGAAAATCCATATTTGTTAAAAGAATTGGTTAAGTTAAGTTAAGTTGCAATTAAAAAAAAACGAGTGGGAGAGGCTGAGACAGATCTCAGTCAAGCATACATGCACCAAAACATGCTTCTCTTCAAAAATGTTAACATCTCAGAACAGTAATTTCAGTTTCAAAATCTCTATCACGACACATATTACACACAAGTGAACATTGACGCCTCTTAATTTCCTTGTCTTTGACTGATGTGCTTCTGGCTTTAAGAAAGGTATACTTTGTGAAGCAGCATTTGCAAAAAAAAAACAAAAAACAGTAAGGGACCTAGAATGAAACCATGCGGAACACCAGACAAAAGATGCAGAAAACCAGCCTGTAGTCTACGATTTGGTTGAGACCATTTCAAAGTCTGCGGCCAACACCTGTTGTCTGAGGCCATTTAAGTAAACAGAATACAGCGCTGAGTTTAAGAACTGCTGAAACAGAGCAACCCTCAACATCGACAGTCAGAAGGTATTTTAACATCATCAACATCAAAGTGTAATTAAAGAGAAAAAAGTGAGAGCAGCAATACATTATATTACAGCCCACACATCTCATCATTGCTGTGCATGATGTAGTTTCACTCATTGATAAACAATATTACAATGTGTAGGAGAAAACTGTATAAAAGAGAGGAGCTCAATTACATCCAATATACAGGGATTTAATATCATGTCTTCTACTTTATTCTATGATTTGGAATAAAGACGTGTCGAAAAATGCGGCTATATTTTTTGAAACTCTCTCCTAGCAGGCATGATGGTCCACATATGTTTGTCTAGTATGTTTGTCTATGGGAAGTTTTTTACTGTCACCTGAGAGGGAAAATTACAACTTAATAAAGTCATGTAATAATACAACATGTGAGCAAACATGGCTAAACTTGAATGAGGAACCTAATAATTATTTTTTTCATTACATAGTAATTATAAGGTATGTGGGCTATAATATACCGTGTGGCTGCTTTTCTCTTTTTACTCCTTAATTACACGGTAAGAAAAAGGTTGTTAAAACCATTTTCGAACTTCAGTTTTGTTTCCCAGAGCTGTTGCATGTAAGTACCCGATATTTACAAAACTAATTAGAGTATATTCGTTTCTTTTTTCCTCTAAAACGCCCAGTTTGTCCTCCCTTGTTCCCCACAGTCTTGTTTTCTTCCAGTAGCAACCTGTCAGTGTATCGAGACCTGATTCATCCAATGAAATAACAGGTAAAATAAAAGGGTGTATGATAAAGATAACCACCTGTTATCATATAGTTTTGTTGGCTTGGTTTGGGCACTTAACGCAGTCTGTTCTGATTCATCAAGCCTAATTTCTTGAGTTGTTTTCCACATTTGCACCCGTCTCCTAACTACTGCTCCTTGTTGTCAGTGAGGTTGTTGTTTCCTCTGTGATCGGTGGAACATTGCTGTGTGACTTCACCGAAAATGACACTGAGCTCCGAGTTCAATGGCTTCTTTTATAGCTGCAACCTCCTTAATGGCCATGACATCATCTGGCTGAGTCCTAAACCCCCCTCCTGCACCACTACACACACACACACACAGACACACACACATCACACACACAAAGAAAATGCCGTTCCCCAGGCCTCCATTGCCTCATTGTGTAAATGGTGGAAAAAGTGATTCGTATCAGAGAGATTTCCTCCATAATTTGCTCGTTTCACATTTATGCTTCACAGCATCATGTTAAATGTCCCAGCAGACCCTGAAGATACCTTGTGCACCAGACTGCCCTGCAGAGACAATACTCTGTAACTGCACTTACTGCGTGAGTAAGGCAGAACAGACACGTCTCATCTAAATGTACTGGAGTTATACACTTCCCACAGTGTCTTTGGGTAGATGCAGGTAGTGACTTGTTGCCCCTGTCTCCCAGGAACAACGTTTCTAAACAACTAATCGGCAACAGCAAATACATTTTGTAGGAAACATAATCACTGGCTGGATCACGTCCAGAGGCAACGTATGTTTTACAATTTTTTTTAACAAATAAAGCATTACATTTATTAATGGCAGCACGGTCACCACAAGGTCAGGAAGTGATTGGGGCGGATGGGGGGTGTATGAAGTGCAGGACTGTGACACCAGAGTCAGTAGGAGTATTTTGGGTTTGGGTAGGAAAAGATGACGGTTTGGGATAAATGTTAATGAACAGGTTGTGTCTGAAGTCACTGTAAATTTCTGTATTAAACCAGACCAGGATCTTTCCCTAACCTGAACCAAGAGCTGTGAGAGTCTATACAGAACCATAAAACAGTTAATAATGTTGAGTTATTATTAGTGGGTATAGTATTCACTCTGAACGAATATTATTAGTATTGATAGACATTTAACTGATACTTTCCATATCAATGTATTTGCCAAATATGTACACGCAGGCTGTATCAGATGGCTATCCGATTAGTCAAAGACACAGGAAGTGGCCAAGTATAAAAAGTTGCGTGAAAGCAAAGAATTATTCGCTGATGTGTCTTTCTTACTTCACTCACTTACTCATATAGTGATGTACTTGGCACCAACCGATTTTAAGTCCAGGAATCAATTTAAAAACTGTTACGCTTTGGTGAAATGTTTGATTTCACCTACACTGCTGTGAACCGTAGTTCCTGGGCTAAAATGTGCAAAACCACTGATATGGTGCTTTAAGGATTTCATGCTCCTTCCCCTTGTTGCATTTCAGACAGCACGACGAGGTCCAGGCAATCAAACCTGATCCCCACTTGACCCATTTCCCCCCCAAAAATGGCCTGACCGAGACGCTGAAACAGGCCTGTCACACATCAAATCGATTTACAGTGAACTAAAGACTGACTCCTGCCAACATGGCTCCCACTACATCTCCAGTGAGCACGATCTTATGTAGGTCACTTTCCCACATTATAATGACCGCAGCCTGTTCTAAACGTTCATGGCCAGTGTCCTCACCAGCAGATTTAACCAATGACATTTTCATTAGTCTTTTATATCTGAATTTGTTTTTTGCGCATTAAAGATGCTTTTTGTGATGACCTCATGGGGACAAATGTTTGATGAATCGAGGGGTTGACATGTTTGGAAAATTAATCATATTTTTGGTTGAAGGCCTTTGCATTTATTTGACCCGCAATAAGCCAGTACAAAGATGAATGGTTTGCATGTTTTATGAATTCTTTTAATGAAAACCATGCGGCGCTGCAGTGTTGTGATCATCGCTAAATTCACAAGCTGCTTCTACCAGCAGATTTTCCTGAGGATTTTCAAACAGAGTGAGCCCTCCAAACAAAGATGGTTACCTGCCAAAGATAAAAGAAACAAAATGTGAGAGTCTTCCTCTCAACAAAATGTTAGTGCTACAATAAATCTGGTCCGATATGAAAACGTGCATCAACCTCTGAACACAAAGCTCAGTTCTAGTGGTAGAATTACTGGTGTTACTCACCTCATCCTGGCCAAGACTGCCAGACTGCCAGACTCACTGTCAGCCATAAACATGAAAGCATTACAAACTTAAACACTCTTAAAAACACACTCGAGGTGTTTCGCTCAGAGGTCTAGACTCAGTACATAACGTGATAAAAATAATCCCTGAGTGTAGATACATGGATCTGCATCGCTTCATTAAACCACTTCACCTGCGGATGGCTCTGTTTTGCCTCAAAAACCAAAACCTGCAAAACAATGTAGCTCCCTCGTAGCACTTTTAACTCCAGTTGCTTAAATATTTTTATTACTTAGATGTAAGATTAGACCTCTTTCTCTGTTCTGTTTTCATTTATCGAGCAATGTATTCTTTTAAAAGAAAAAAATGTCTTAAACTAGTGTTAGAAAACTACAAAACATTAATCTTAGCCAACATTTTGTGTGTGTGTCTTTTTGTTTTTGGTTGTACAACCTCTGTCTTTGAATATTAATCATCATATAATTAATCAGTGTCAAAACTTCTGCCTTCACAGTAAATACTTCAACATTGACTTTTATTGTGAGGATATACAGGATTTATTTTCATGTATTTTTGTAGGTTGAAACAGTTATAAAAACACAGATGGAAAAAACTGCTCATAAATGCAAACACGGTGACATCACTCAGATCATTCAGACAGCACGCAGGTTGTTTCGTCAGAGGATGTAAATCACTTCATTCGGAGGTGAAAGAGAAAGTGAGCGCACCCGATATGTTGGTAGTAATCCCTCATTGCACAGGAAAACTGTGGCAAGTGCAGGAAGTCAAGAGAAGTTGGTCGGTAAACTGTGATGGATGTTTATGGACAGTTTGAGTAATAGTTTTATCCTTCACCTTTGTTTTCTTTTCTAAGGTTTAAAAACTCTCGGATTGTCTGACTTCTTGTGTTTCTTTTCCATCAAACTAATTTTTATCACTGTTGCAGTTAACTTGAACAATCCCACCATGACTGATAAAAAATTGAACCCAAGTTTTGATAAACTGGAATTTTCCTTTAAAAACAATGACATAAGACTTTGGAAAACTTGTTTGTAGCCAACCAATATCCAACAACAGTTTCTGTTTTCAGAGGTGGACAGTCTCAAACCGACAGCCAGTCAGATGGCTGACTGAATATTTCCAAAGTTCTTGTTATTCCAGTTTTCTGACAAGATGTTCTCCAGACCTCCATAAGTATGATGGAAGTCTGGAGGTCTGCAGGATTAAAGTCTCTCTCCATCCTCCGTTCTGCTCCTCCTACGTCTCTTCACCATCTCCTCCCTCCCTCCCTCCCCCTCTCTCTCTCTCTCTCTCTCTCTCTCTCTCTCTCTCTCTCTCTCTCTCTCTCTCTCTCTGTCTTTGTTTCTCTCCAGAGATTGAAATTAAGTGAAACAGCACAGCAGCTGGCTCAAGCTCCACCAGATGTGCTTTGACAATAAAAAGAGTTATTGTTATCAAGTCCCGCCCCCTGGAAACTGAGGCCGATCAGACAGAAGAAGTGAATGAGCTTTCTATGAAAAAGAAACTCATATTTTCCTCTGATTTTTAAAATCCACTTACCTGAGAAAAACCTCTTACGTAAACTTTTCCATAGAGATATTTCACTGTTGTACCAAGAAAATAACAATAGGAAATGTGAGTAATGTGTAGTGGAGCGACAAAGGGGTTGGTAGAGCAGATAACATGGTTTAAATTTTCATTTCTCGACTTATATGTCATATATCTTCTTAATGCTGCACCATTTCCTGCTGTGTAGACAATAGAGTGCTTCTGTCTTTGCTGCAAGAGTTTGTGTTTGTCTCTTTCCTGTTTCAACGAGACATTGCCCCTGTGCACAAAGCCAGCTCCATACATAATATAATAATAATAAAGTTTATTTATATAGCACCTATCAAAATCTGAGATTACAAAGTGTTTCACAAAGATAAAATAACAAAACAAGTAAAATAGAAACACAAATAAGCAATGTTAACGTATGTGAAATATTTAAAAGAGATTATGAAAAAGCTTAGTGACAGAAAGATGTTTTTAGAAGGGATATAAAAGAAATAAAACAAAGATTTCCCCAGTTTGGTGTGGAAGAACCTGACTGGTCTACACAGAAACCTGAATTCAGCCCCTTTGGGACGAACTGGAATGAGTCAGACTTCATCACCCAACATCAGCTCACTAACACCCTCGTGTCTGAATGGGAGTAAATCCCTGCAGCCAGGTTCAGCATCTGGTGGAGAGCCTGACGCCAGAAGAGCGGAGGCTGTTGTAGCAGCAGATTGATGGTCATGCTTTCAGAATCAGATGTTCGGAGTCCACATACTTTCACCCATGTAGTGTATCTGGAGGCCCTGAGGATTGAGGGATTTGCAGCAGCTGTGGAGGTAGAAGAGGGAAAACCAACTTTATCAACATCATCCTCAGTATCTCTCTAACAGCAGTATGATCTACTATCTTTTCAATTGGCTCCAAACATTTGAAAGTTGTGTGAAGAAGTCATTTTTCCACAACTAGTTTTGTTCATATTTGTGGTTTATGGAGGATTAACCATAGATATAAAGATGCTCCATGATGTCAACCATGAAGAGCGGTTTTGAAGCTCAGAGTGAGCTGCTGCGCTACCACCATCTTGGCAGTGTCTGACTCCGCACCTAACTCTCGGTTAATCCAAAAATGGGCAAAGAGGTGGGGCTGGTGTGGAGCCAAAATTTTGGTTCATGCCACTTTGAAGAAATAGTAAGAAGAAGTAAGAAGTAGTATTTTTCAGCCCCAGAGGTTGATGCTTGGGATAAACAGAAACAACGTGTGAACAAATCAACAGATATGTATTTGTAATGTCCAAAGATACTTAATATGTCAGGATGAATTTTGGATAAAATGATGCATAAAACATTTAGAATATTTGATAGAATCATGAAAATGAGTTTTGATCTTAAAGCTTTAGTGAAGAGCTGGAACAAGCGAATACATAATATTTAGTGTATGTGATACTGTCAGACTGTGGAGTGAGATGAATTTACCTTAAAGACTCTTAAAAGAGAAGAACAGAAACATTGCTGACATATGTTAGCCATGTGATAGACTGGCATCTGGCACAATGTGAGCTGGGATTGGCTCCAGCCCCACGTAACCCTCGAAGGATTAGCATTATAGCTAACGAATGGATTGATGGATGGTAGAAAACTGCATGTTAACCATGGTTGTCCGTTGGATCGTTCTGAATCCTGGTGCTGCTGCTCACTTTTCACATACAGAAGCTCTTCATATTGAATGTTTTCAGCTGTTGGAGACTTTAAGGTGTTATCTGACTCCTACAGTAGGAGTGTGTGCTGACGGCCTGTTGGTGTCCACGCTGACTGCAGGGTGACGGCCCAGCGGAGCCAGGAGGACGCTGAGGAGGTGGAGCGGGAGCGAAGGAGGAGAGCCAGGGAGAGGCAGAGAGGAGAGGGGAGCCCCTCCTGGACAGAGCCCCCCCATCACAACGACCTCACACAAAACACGGAGTGAGTACAATACAATCTCACAGTGTGTAAATATCAACCAGTCAGACTAGAAACAGAGCTGGAAGAGCTTGTTGTGACGTGGCTGTGGATCTTTGACTTTTAGTAAAATTTTTCTTAACAAAAGTCTCCTGTACAAAACAAAGATTTCACCTCACTAATACAGGGATGTCCATGTTCGTGCACATCCAGCCTAGTTGTCACTAATGATGTAGGAATAGTTAATAATCATCTATCAAAACTTTATAGACCAGTAAGAAGCCATTAAGAAAAACTTTTGGTTTGCCAGGTTGTAAAAAAAAAAAAACCCTGACTGGTGCTTGTCCTCCTCCAGCAAAACTTGGTTTGTTAGTTGATAGATTTGAGTCATGTGTGTTGAATTTTGGTAGTGGGGCGACGCATTTGTTTGCTTTTAGATCACAGATTGGACGCACACAAGACAATCTCAGTCCAGATTGTTCTTGTTTGTGGTTCCCCCGATGTTGGAACCAGCTACCAGATGCTTTCAGAGCCAGGGCGTTGCTCTGTATATACAAGAACCTCTTGAAGACTCCTCTCTTCCTAGAGCACCTCCTCTCCTCACACCTTTTAACACCCTCACATGTCTAACTAGCACTTACTATGCACTTTGGGTGCACTCCTTCACCTGATCTCCTTGCACTTTACCTTACTGAACAGATTTAGTACTTTACTTCAAGGTCTCCAACTACACTGAAGCTTTAATGTTGCCCCTCACTTCTGGGTCGCTTTGGATAAAAGCATCTGCCTAATGAGTGAATGAGTAAACTGTCCTTGTTAAAGCTCAGTCTCCATCAGCTGCAGTGCTGATTACAGTGGAAAAGAGCTTGTCCAGTGATGCAGCAGGTGAATGAGCTGAGGAAGCTGCTGTTTTGGTTGTTTGGTCAGATGAGGTCTCTCAAGGGGAAATATCCTCCTCACCTGAGACTGTGCGCTGCTGAGCAGATTTATTTACTGCACTGTGAAGTAAACTCATCAAATAAAGCCCTGCTCAGTGGTTTAGTCATTAGCTTCATGGTTCCTCCTGACTGGAGATTAGAATATTATTCATTTAACTACTAGTTCTGTAAGATAGAAATGGCTATATTGTACATAATTAATAATATATATAAATATATATATATATATTTACCTTTACTAAATATATATATATATATTTATATAGTGGTAAGTATGATTAACAGAGGTGAAACAAACACAGATACCAATTGGAAACTACTGGAGAAAACATCTGCTTTTATCTGGGTGATTAGTGCCGATGAGGTTCAGTCTGCCGATCTGAGTTGACCTGAAACAGGAGGCAGCAGTGTCTCTCTGTTTGATGTTTCCGTGGTTACTGTCTCTGTTGCCATGGAGCCTGAAGCCGCACGTCCTGTCTGCCACCTGCCGCCTCGCTCAACACTCTGCCCTGTTGGAGACCTCTGGGTGATATGAAAAACACTCGGTCACCTGGGGAAGAAACTCAGCTGAAGTTTGGGTTGTAACAGAAAACACATTAAGTAGAACAAAATCAAAAGACTACAGGTGTTTTCATTTTCTGCTAATAGTTATTAAGGTTAGGTTTAAGATAAGCCTTTATTGATACCCAGCTGTTTACAAAGCGATTATAATTGCTTTTAGCAGCTTCAACATTAAAGTGATGAACACATTCATGCATCATTAATTTTAATCAAATAATACAATATACTTTATTATTCAGAAATGGACCATTCTGGATAGTGAGTACTTATAATTTTGATACTTGAGGTTTATTCTAATGCTTTTACTGACTTATATGTTTTATGTGTTTTTATGTGGTTTTGCTAATTTTACTTAAGTTAAGGATCTGAGCTCTTCCTCCACTGTTGCACAATATATATAAACAGGATGCAGAAATGTATTCAGTCTACAAACACCAGTATTTAGAAAATTTTATAAATTTAGAGGATAATGTTTACACCATATGCTTTTAAATATTAGATAGTCTTGATTTTTTTTGACAAAACTATTTATGAGCTACAGTCAAAGAGCAAACACATGTACACTACATATGGTCTTCATTTCCTCTGGTGTGTGTCATGCAGCAGCTCAGTAAAGTAGTTTGCATGTTTTCTTCTCTGAGTTTTTTATGCGTCTGCTGGGATTCAGACGTTCTGGACGGTTCATCCTGGCTCAGAAAGAGAGAGAGAGCTTCAGTCCCACTAATCCAAGCCAGAGAGAACATTCATCCAGTCCTCTAAGGGAGCTGCTCTGCATTTGTTCCTCAGGTTGGACGAGGAGCTGAAGCCCAGCTGCTGCTTGGTTCTGGAGGAGGACGAAGGCTTCAGCGACTGGAGCCACAGGCTGGAGAACCGCAGCGAGCAGGAGGTGCAGGATGACAGCAGGGCCAGGGTGCAGACACGTTCAGCACCACAGTGGAAACCACGGGCCGAAGAGAAGAAACTGAAGGAGGATGAAGAGGAGGAGAAGGTGGAAGGACGGGAGCCAGAGAGCAGCAGTCGGTCCCAAGAAGCTTCAACAAGACCTCCAGAGAAGGTACAAAACCCAACAGAACAATACTGGCAGTACTGGGGCTTTCAGGTGGAGCATAACAAAGATGAAGATTCTCAGTCATCCAGGTATCTCAGAGCTTTACAAAGGCAACTGGACTCTCCTGAGGTTCTTGCAAGAACACAAATGTTAGCTCGCTAATATTCAGCACTGTTAAGATGTTGAAAGCTATGTTGTCGTTAGCATTAACCCCAAAGGGCCATTGTGCAGCCTCAAAGAGCTGCTAGCATGGCACTAGACTCTTAATGTTGTTTAAATATTCAATGTGAAGGTGAAGGCAGTAACCATGAGTACCATTGTAATTATTTGCAAGTACTTCAACGTTCTTTATTACTTTCTTTTTTACACTTGGAAAGAGCACATTAAAGAACCAGAGCCCTGGTTTACAAGCGTGCTGAGTTTACATCGTAAAACAGAAAATGCTAATACATGATAATTGTAAACATGATTAAACTGAGCAAGCGTTAACCAAAAGCATCAGTTTTATTGAAAAGTGTCATCACTACAAAAAGTACAGCTAATTATGCTCTTAATAAGCTCTCTGATGCCACTTCAAACTCTGTTGTAAACGACTCCATGAACTCAGTCTTTAATGTTTGAACTTGTGGATGAAGTTAATCTGAGAAATACTTCTGCATCGTCACTGTAGAGAAACATGTCGACCTGCTTTGTTTTCTGTTTATTTTAGATGTCCCGCAACAAAAAGGACGTCAGGACGTCATATAGCTCATCAGTCTTTCTGCAACAGGACGCCAGACTGCAGCACGCCGCAGGCCAACCAGCAGACAGGACGTCCTACCTGGCAGCAGGGACAATGAGGCCACGGTGTGTTCTCCCTCTCCCTCTTTTTTTAAATGACATGTTTTTATAACCCTAACTGTTGTCTCATGATTATTGTTGCTCTCTTGGTTCAGTGTATGCTGTGTTTGCATCCTTGGATGCTCTGATCAGTAACACTCTGACTCCATTAACCAGTTCAGTTATCTCCTCCACAGCGGAGGGGCCTGCAGGGTGGATGGGGAGGTGGAGCAGGAGGAGCTGAAAGTAGAGGAGGAAGAGGTACAGCCCACTTTGCAGAGGGAGTGGAGGTCAACAGAAACCCGACAGAGCCCCGCGGATGAAGACGATCTGGAAGAAGAAGAAGAAGAAGAACTGAGCTTCACACATGAAGAGGGGGAAGACCTCCACCTCAGGAGGGAGCAGAGACACAGGGAGGAGGAGGAGGAAGAGGAAGAGCACAAGATGACAGACAAGGTTGGCTTTCCAATAATACTATTACTACTGCTGCTCTTCTACTGCTCTTACTAGTACCTGTATTTTTTGTTCCACTAGTAAAGACAGTTGTCATGTGGTTGGTGTTTCCATCATCTGAGTCCACACCAAAATATGTTGGAAACTACCATCCATTCGTGGTCACCTGAGGATAACTCCTTGACTTTTTGTCAGATCAGAATTTCCCCTTGACCAACATTTTAGTGCATGACAAAATATCTTGAAAACTAACTGCCCGGTTTTCATGAAGTATGCTCTAGATATTCATGGTCCCCAGAGGATGAATCCTTATGTTTTTGTTGACTAGATGACCTTCTCTCAAGCACCACAATCACATGCATGGGTTTAGTGGATAAACTGTCACTGCTCAGAAGATTTCTCATAATCTATTAGTTTATTTATTTATTATTAGTTTTTATTATATACTTTATAGTAAAATGCCACGAAACGTGTTGAGCACATTCAGACTCCCAAGCAGATAAACATTTTTAATGGCAAAGCTGCACTGTGGAGTTCTGTTTGCACTCAGTGTTACCCACTAAAACACACTGTGCGTATCCTCAACAACAAACATGTTGAATCCATTTCCTCCCTCATAAAACATTCACAAAGACATTTTTTCTTAACAGTTTTGAAACCTGCTTGGTTTATATGTGGAATAATTTTAGTGGAATAATGTGAAACCATTGGCAGGAATGTGTTTTGTGACGCTGTGCATGTGAACGACAACATGCACAACAGGGACCCACTTGTAAAAACATTGCCTCATAGTGCTCCACAGGGTACCTTTAATGTCCATATGTCATCACACCAGTGCCACCACAAGGATGAACTTTTTAAAACATATGTTGTGACACTTTCACATAGTGGGGTGTTAACAAGGGATTTTATTCTTGTTATTCATACATAACATCTGCTACTTAGTGTGCTGGCATAACTCCCAAAAATGTGCCTGTTTCTCCCAGTGTTATATAGAATATTTCATGAAGCAAATGCATGCTTATTATAAAACTCACAGAGGAATTTGGCTTCAAATCTGAAAGTAATAAAAGAGAAAAACGCTGCTCCATCTCGTGTGTTAGATGTTGCAACAAATTCCAACTTTTAGCACCAGGGATTTGCCAGTTATTCATTAGTCTTTTCCACCAAATCACACAGTGTGGGTTAGCTAGGTTTAAAAGTGTGAATCATAATGTAAAAGAGAGAAAGAACAGATATTGGAGAAAACTGTTCTTGAGATCATATAATAGATCAGCGCTACAAAATCTGGACCAGCACTAGATGACTGATGCCACAAAACCCAGTTTCGCATATTGATCAGGTATGATCAGACACCCGCTTATAAAGAAGTGACATCATGAAACGTGTGTGTTGGTGTGGTTGTAGAGTTCAGTGGAAAGCAGAGACAGGAGGAGTGAGGAGGTGAACAGAACATCTGCAGTTTCTCTCGGCAGCAGCAGCGAAGGCGAGGAGTCACTAAACTGCTATGGTCCCATGAGCCCGACGTTCAAGGTATCACATGAAACCAAAAGTGGTCCATACAATTAAGTGATTCTGATCCAAATATAAATTGAAGGTACTACATGTTTAATGAGTAATTTAACTCATTACTTTTGCTGTTTAGTAGTGGAGTATATCCTGATCTGATTATCTATTTTCCTTTGTATCGCACCTGCACAGTGCACTGTTTAAATTAAAGGTCCCATATTGTATAAAGGTAGATTTCCATGTGTTGTTTGATCATAAAGCAGGTCTATGTTCAGTATATTAATACTGTGAAAGAATCAAAGCGCTCAGTCCACAGAGAAATGAGCCTTAAAACGAGCTGTCAGGACTACTGTAATTTTGTGATGTCACAACAAAGCAGTCACCATTCTCAGCCATGCCCCAAGCCCCGCCCACCTTGACCCACCATCCTTGCAGGATTTAGTGTTTGCTCTGAATGTTTACCTGAAATTTGCTGTATTTTTATTCAATCACTCAGAAAACATTCAGCCAATCAGAAGAGAAGCTCAGAGCATCCTCTCTTCTGATTGGCTCACCGACCTGTCACTAGAGCTCCAGAGAGAAGCCTGAGAGAGGAGATGTAAAACTACACTGAGATGGTTTTTGGCTCTTAAAACCACAAATATATTTTCTTATGGATCAACACTTCACATAAAACACAGGAGAAGTGTAAAATATGGACCTTTGAATAAAGTTAAGACAACCATCAGATTTTAGAGACACCATGATTGGAAGTTGAATGTTTCTAACTGCACATCACAGACATTTAGATCAAGTGTGGAGAATCTGAACTAGTTTCCCTGGAAAACTACATTTCCCATTAACCTGTGTTGATAAACTCACTTTTTTTCTATTGTGTTGTGTTGACTATCTTGTCTCTTTCATGCTCCCTGCTGTCCCACCAGAAACTCCTCATACAGTTTTACCCAGTAAGTACCTTGCATGTATCAGCTGACTGTTAATCTCTGTAACAGTTTGCTTTTGATTTGATTTGACGCTTTATGTTTGAAACAGGAGAAACTTCCTGCATGTCTGAGTTGTACTTACAGCCATTAGGCCGACATGTCAGAGCTGCTGGATCCTGCAGTGATCACTCACTCAGCTCACTGTCTCTTTACAGGATGAAGTCAACAGCAGAGTCTCAACAGACGGAAAATGCACGGTGAGTGCAGATATGGTCAGGGTCAAAGGTCAGCAGCTGCCTAAAGATTACAAAGGTTGCAGGCATGGATTGATTATCAGAGGTTAAAACTCTAGCAACTTGCAGTATGCAGTATGTATTAGACCATCACGTTTCTCCTGTTTAGTGCAAGTGTTGCTTTGCTTCTATAGATTGACTATCAAACACAGGCCCCCTGACCTCTCTTTGTGTCTGTGTTTGAAGTCACTGTTGCTATTGGTTGTTTGAATGTCAAAGAGGCTCAGTTAAAGACACAAAAACAACATAAAGAGATGTAAAATTATTCCAAAGAAAAGCAAAATGACAACAAAGACACAGAAAACCACTCCAAAGACACACAAAACAACTGCTAAGACAAGTAAAATGACTTCAAAGAGATGAAAAGCATCAACGAAGAGACATGAAATAACTCAAGTCAACTATGTAGAGATGCAAAACAACTTTGTAATTGTTTTGGGTCTCTTTCAGTCTGGGGGTCCTATATGCATGCCTCTGTTACTGTTTTATTTTTCTTTCCTTATGTCATTTAAAACAGTCAAATAAACAGAAACAGAGTCTCCCTCTTGAGCAGCTCCTTTTAATTTAATCCATGTTCTAGATTTGAGGGGTTCTTTTAAACCCCACCCTTAAAAACCAGCCAGTAAGGGAACATAAGTTTCTGCTTTGCTCGATGAAAAAAAGTCAGTTTTTATTTTGTACAAATAACAACTTTGTGTCAGTTTGTAGGTCTGAACTTCAGCCTGCTTCAATAAAGCTCTGTGTTACTGCAGGTTTTTTCCCATGTGTGGGTTATAAGGATAATTCCTGTGAGTTTTAACCATTGATTGTCTTCATTCTTCCCTCAGATCATGGAGAGAACTGAGTCTTTGAGGAAAAGGTGAGTCTGTGTTGATTGGCCATGAGATAGATTTAAAAGCAGGACGGAGCAGTGTAATAAAGCAACAAACCAGACCTTTAGAAATCTGTTGTTCTTCTGTGGGTTTGACGCAACCATCGAGATTCTGTCGGCCTCCGGCATCACTCCACCTCTTGGAAATGTTCCTAAGAATGAAAATCTAATTTAATTGTAGGTACAAAGAGAAAGTGCAGCGCTCTTCAGATTAAAGTCTGATTTCTCCTAAACAGACACACTGCTGATAAAAAAAGCATAATTTGAAAATTATAATGTATGTCTGTGTGTGTCCATTTTAATGCCTGTGAGTTTGTGTGTGTCTCAATGCAACTACATGTTTAAATAAACTGATAATACATTTAATAATAATTAATCCATTCTTCTTAAGCACCAACAACACAAAGAAGACGCCGTCACCTGTTGCTGTTTCCAAGATTGACAAGAAACTGGAGCAGTACACACATGCTCTCGAGGTAGAACCCCACTGAGTTACCCTTTCCTTTAATGGGAATTTTCCTTTTTATTGACTTGAGCAATAACCATGTATTTGGGGGAATTTTTATTGTGCACCCTGAAAGTTCTTCCACAAACTGCCAAGTGCAGTTTTACCCTTTGGAATAATATGAGCAACTCTTACATGCTTGTTTTGTTCTCTCACGCTCTTAAAAAAAAACTATAATGGATTAATAGCTCCTCACTGCAACCCCACCACTGACTAAACTCAGAGAGGAGACTGTTTTGGTGTTGTTACTTGAAAAGGATGTGATCTTAGACCCAGCTCAGATTTTCTGTACCCAGTTTCAGGCTATATCCTCAAATCCTGTACCTCAAACTGTTCTTACTTCATTTTCCTCAGGTCTCCTCAAAGGAAGGCAGATCCGGCGGTCAGGTTCTGACGGATCTGACGAGTCCCACTGAACCCGTCGCCTCCAAGAAGAGCCTGTTTGAGGCCGGAGAAGCCTGGAACCAAAACGCCATCTCAGTCGCAGCATCTAAGGTTAACAGGTTAACTGATGAAGTTAACTTTATCAGTCACATAATCTATAACTTTTCACATCACATCTGATAAATAATTCTCCTTTCTTTTTCTCATGTCTATTGAGGAAGAGTTTAGAAGTTTTTTAAGTGAGATTGTGTAACAGTAACAGCAGCAGCCTCTATGGCCACCAGTGGTAATTACAGGACACCGGCGCATTAAATCCTCTCACACTCACACATCATCTCAATACAAAACGTACAAATGAGGGACTAAGGGGCCGTTAGTCTGCTGTTCACCAGCTTTTCTTTTATTGTTAACTCAGTGTGATTAGATAAGTTTGTCGGTTTCAAGTTTTAATTGTTTATCACTTTCAGAACTTAAAGTCATGAGTTCAGTTGATTAAATATCCCATGGATACTTAACTCATCAGTTTAAGTTATGTAGAAACATTGATAGGTTAAAAGTAAGATTAGATTAGAGTTATTCTCATGAGTTATGGGGGATCATACTGAGGGACATTAGTGCTGGGTTTATTGTCATTTACTGTGAAGCTTTCATGGGAGATAAAGCTTCACACAATAAATTGTAATTTTAAAAAAATGAATTTAAGTGGAAATGTAAACATACAAATTGGTGAACACTTCAACTTAGAGTAACTTAACAGAATCATAAACTTTTGAGTTGTGCTGATGTGTGATGTTACTGTAACTTACGGGAGTAAAAACTATAAGTTAGACAAACTCAAAGCCGAAATTTAAGAAGTTAAATTGCTTAATTCAAAAGTTTGTTGCCTTAAAAGTTTGACTTTTCTCAACATCGTCTTTTTTATCAGTGTGGAATAGCTCATCTAAACAAATTTGTGTTTTGGAGGAAAATAAACTCACAAACAACAAATAGTTAGTAATTGGGAAGACCTGCCTACCCATAGGTGGTGTCCTTCATGTAAGGCCTAAGCGGGGCACCACCCATCACATATAGAATTAAAGTTTCTTTCCTTTGGGCGAGATTAGTTTTTTCATAGTGATGATTTCTTCGTTTCTGTCTCAGGATGCAGACGGGTTAAAAGTCGGTGTGGCTGATCTCATCAATCAGTGGGTGAGAGGAAGTGATGATGGCAGCAGGTGCAGCTCGCCCTCCAAACCAGCAGTAAGTCAGAATTTACCTTCTAATCCTGTGTTTATTTGCGTTGTTATCTTGCATTACCTGGTGTGTTTGACAAGATGCACAAAATAGTTTACCCCTGCACTGATCTTTTCTCACCAAGTTTAATTTCTGTGACACAAGATTTTCAATAACTGTTTCTGTCAATCTCTTTTCTTCTTAGCTTTCCCTTCAACATGTCTGAATACTTTCTCTGTCTTTACTTTACGTCAGGTAATTCTGATTTTGTTTCATGGCTCTTTTCAGTCCACATTATTCTCGGCTCCTCTCTGCTTCATGCAACCACACCCCAGACTCCCTCCATGTGGTGTAAATCATCACAACTCAGTTCTGACAAACACTCTATGAAAGTCTGCCCCCTTGTGGCAGCAGCAGCAGCAGCAGCATCTTACAGTTCATTCACATGGAGATCATTAAAGCAGAGATGACGTTGCTGTATATTGTTGTATTTGCAGGAAATAAAACCCGGTGGTGTTTTAAACAAGAAAAACCTTTGGGAGAGTCTCGGTGACCCATTATCTCCTGGCAAGGATGGAAAGGTACGAATTCACATCAGAATCTGTTGCCTGGTGCTGGTGGATTACTGTTTTTATTACATTCATCAGACAACAGTGTTTTTCCACAGCGGCCTGCAATAAATGAACGAAGCAAACTCCACTCTTTTTATAATTTATATTAAAGTTGACCGTTTAAATGAGTAATGCTGCAAAATTTCATTCATCCACAGTCAATTCCCCTTATTCAACTGATAGCCTCCTTGAAAACCAGATGTTGCACAATAAATTAGTCATTTAAAATGTGATTTGAGTTTGTGGTTCCCAATGTGAGGAGTAGGACCCCCTAAAGCAGTTGTTCCTAACCTTTTTGGCTCATGACCCCTTTATACTGAGGCAATGTCTATTCGTGACCCCACTGCCACAGGTTATAGCCTTAATGTGAATGTAAATTATGATTAGTTCAAGCAAAGAGCTTTTCATCTGGAGAATTTTCAGAGATGAAAATAGTCCGATTTTGTGACAATGCGTGTAACAGAAATTATCTCAAGATTAATCTGAGAGGTTACTCAAGGACTGAACGAACAAGAAAAAGATCTGTCCCATAAAAGAAATTGCTCATTGATACATTTCCCATATAAATGTGATCAGAGACACTATGAGAGCTGATGAAGAAAATAGAACAAATAGACAAAAAAGACTCTTCTAGTTCCTGTCTTAAATTAAAATGAAATTAAAGGTCAATATTATTAAGTTATTAAGTTTTAAACTTCTGATCTTTTATTTTTAGGAAAAAAGATTTACCACATCAACTTATCACATATCTGCTAATGTATTAAATGCTGGAAAATATGGAAAACACAGGCAGATTTTGGAGCATAAAAAGTTCAAAGTGATGTTTTGGATTGTTCACATGAGACACTGAATGAAGGAAGAAACTCTGAAGTCACAGCATAAGTGTCTGTAAACATTTCCATTAACACTGTTTTATCAACTGTATTTCAGGAGAGTTCCCCTGGTAAAAGGTATAAATTTGTCGTGACTGGTCACGGCAAGTATGAGAAGGTTTCTGTTGACACTGAAGACGTGAACTGTCCGTCAGGTAAGGAAGTTCCTCAACCTTAATTCTGTAGCAAAACAATGAAAGATGAAAGGAATGTTTTCTGGCTGTTGTGAATATTATCTTAACACATAGAATTAGTGGCTCCAATGTTGGTTAAATTCTGAATTTATAAATGTGCAAAGCCGGTGAAAGTTCTTTTAAAATTAATGTAAAATAGCACCAAATGTGGATTAATTTGCCACTGAAAATAGTCCCCAACAAAGTCACTATTTACTCCCGTTTGAATAACTAAAGTGCCCAGCTGTATTAAGAAATTAATTAGCCTTTTTAAGAAATGAAAGTATACATTTGTGAGCTAATTTTAAATATTTACATACAGACTAACGCTGTTGGCTTTAGTCTTTTAAACCTTTCAACTACAGCTGTAACTACTTCTGTTGGAACTTGCTTTTAGGATATTTTCCATGCCAGCTGAAGCATTGTGATAAAAAAAAGAAAAAAAAAGAAATACAAGACCACAATTTCACATTCAACTTTATGCATTTTTGAGAATCACACATTAACAAAAATATATTAAGTTTAAGCATCAGTGTAATAAATGGGGCCGTAGTTAGCTTATAGGGGTAAAGAAGCCCCTCAAGTAAAAGAAATTCCACATCATGATGGTCATCCTGTGGAAAACAATTTTAAAATCCAGTCTAGAGACAAAAAGGGTCAAAATCACCTCTACAACAACATGCTACTACAGCAGCAATATCCTCCAAAACTGTTAAAATATCACATACCACGTGTAACATCTGCCCTCTTCCTCAAACTGTCACTTAATTTCCTTCAGTCTGTCCTCCTACAGCAGGCCTCTAATCATCATTGGTATTCACTTCCACATCCTTATTACAGTCCTAACTCAGTAATGTTGTTCATGGCCTGGACGATCCATCACAAAACAGGAAAATACAGTCCACCACCAGAACGATGCTTGTCACTACGTTTATCTGTTACACTGACTGGAAATATTATCATGTCATCGCAGTTGGATGAAAACGATTAATCTCCAACTTTCTGGATCTTAGGAAAACAGTCTCACACATACATACTTTCACATACTCTCATAATACCTGAAAATACCACAATTTTCCACAAGACTTTCTTCAGCTGGCAGAAGAGCTTGAGGTTTGAGTTGAGTTTTCACAAAACACCAGTGATATGGTGAAACAACAATTTGATTGTTGGATGTATTAGGGCTGGGCAATGATGGTTAAAATTTACACCAAAAAGCAATTGTAATGTCAGTTATCTGAATGCAGTCTGACTTCCCCTTACAATGTAGTCAATTGGGATCAACAAAACTTTACAGTCTACAGCCAGATACTAAGGATCGCCAAAATCATTAGAATTAATCGTCTACAGACCTTGAATATCTGTAGCAAACTTCATGGCAAACCAGCCAATAATCGTTTAAATATTTCATTCTGAACCAAAGATATCAATCTCATGGTGGTGCTACAGGAAAAGTCAGACGATCAATAGGATTCATCCTCTGGGGATGATGAATGTTTATACAAAATTTCTTGGCCATCCGTCAAACATTTGTTGAAATATTTCAGTCAAGACCAAAGTGGCAGACCAACCAACAAACACACCCAACTTTTCCAACCCTCAAGACACTAGAAACTAAAATATCTAAGCACCTATAAATCGGATACCAGACTCTGTACCATCATATGTTCTGTCATCATAAGAGGTTTTAGTTACCATGTTGCCCAACCTCACAATGTACCAGCATGTGTGGTTGTAGTTTCCTGCCCTGATCGAAAGCCCAGATATATCCCACCACATTGCCATCCATACCTGACTTGCAGAAACCTAAATCTTTTCTGAGTAGACCTTTACCCTTCATTCATCTGTACTCCATCATTCAAAACCCATCTGCCCTGTTGTCCAGGAATGTAAAAGCCCTATTTATTACAGAGATTAAAAACTGCCTACCAGCGGTGTACACTAAAAGCCTCACTTTGTTTAGAAAAATAGAAAAAGGTAGAGCATGACAAATGAAACAATCTTTTACCTATCAAAGTATCTACAGTTCATGCATTCAACACTACATCCAATCTAGGCCATCATCAAATGAAAAAAGAAAAATCTAACCAAGTACAGTTGCAGAGTGTTCCTTGCTTTCTTTGCCTTAACTTTTCATCTTTGTTTTATTTTTTTATTAAAAGTGCAAAGACGCCACCCGTGTATCACAGCTCTAGTAATATTGTTGACCTCTAAAAGCTATCACAGGTACTTATACACTAACTACATCCTCGATAAACACAAATGATGAGAACATCAGAAATATACCATTATTTTACATTGGGATGAATTTTGTTTTAGTGAAATTTCTTTGATTTAAAAGTAAAAATTCAAAGACCAATTGGGTCAAGTAGATGGTGAGCAGTAATCAATAATGCTTTTAATCTTTTTTTTCCCTTTAGAATAATCTACCTCCTCACTGTAGCCCAAACTTATAAAAGTAACTTCAGCTATTCTATTGCACAAATGCACAAATGGTTTTACATTTATTATCTATTTTCTTCCAAATTGTCTTCAGATGATTCCTTTCCTATGAGGCTCACTCTCCTAGCTGAGATCATTGCATCTTTTTATCTGTTGATGAATTACACAACAGAGAAATCTTTTATCAATACTGAACATACTTTTGCATCATTTCAAATTACATATCTGAACTTTATTTTGGATTGAATCCTCTGGCTGTTCTGTTGAAGTCTTTGCGTTCATCCTCCTGAGTTTTGCGTTTTATCAAACCCCTTTCAAACACTGCTGCTATTTTTGTGAGCGGCTTCTCTGCTGCTTCTTTAAGCTTCCTGGCATCAAAACGTGGACTGTAGAGTAAAATTGGCAGGCGATTGACAAAAGAGGGAACTTCTGCTTGACTGTCTTTGGAGGCCTTTTTCTTGTCTGAATCTTTCTTGGTGGTGTTGATATGCTGCATTATTCTCTCTTTGGTGGAGAACATCTGAAAGAGGAGGGCGTCCCACATCTTCAACGCCTTGGGACCTTCTTTGTCCTTCGCCACGACGTCCTGATTGGCACATTGGTCTGTTGACGACTCTTCACTACCACCTTGATCTGTTTTCTCATTGCTGCCACTGGCATCAACCTGAGATTTAGCCTCTGGCTCTGGAAACGTAGGTTCCTCCGGCTCAACAACCATGTGTTTCTTGAGCCGTGTCCACCCACTGAGCTTACCCTTAAGACCTTTCAGCTTCTGGGCTGCCTTCGGCTCAGCGGATGAAGGGGGTGTCTTTGCAGTAACGATCTTCTTGTCAGAAGTTGAAGATGCAGTTGATGTCGCTGACTTCGTGGAGGGTTCGGCTGCTGGGGCTTCCGTCGGTACAGGTGTAGTTTTGGTCTTCAGAACGTCCTTGTCCTTCAGTCCAGTTTTTTGTTGAGATGGCGGTGACATTCCTCTGTTTGGGGATGGAGCTTTGACTGAGACTGAGGCCTGAGGCAGAGAGGCAGGAGTGGCAGAGTCAATCACAGCAGCTTTAACTATGGGTGGTTTCATGACAGTATCTGTTGCTGGCTCTGCAGGGGAACTGTTCTGTACTGGTAGCTCTGTCGCAGGCTGAACATTACTGATGTTTGAGCTAATCTGGACCAAATCGGAGGGAGACCTTGAGAAATCTCTTTTTACAACTGAGGGTTTCGTTTCTACAGTGGCAGAGGAAGGTCTTGATTCTATCTGCTTAGTGTGAAGTTTTGCTTTTAGAGAAGGTTTACTGGTATTACCGGTCAAAGGGATAGGACTAGCTTCGATTTTCAGTGGGGAGAGTTTTCCTTCCTTATTGGAATTTGATTCTATGTTTGTTTTTACCTGTTGTGTTTGGGAATGTATTTTTACCTCAGGGCCTGAAGAGTCCTTAGTCGTGGGTGATTTTATGTCGAATTTTGAGATATTGTCTGTGAATGACTTAGCAGAAGGCTGAACAGCAGTAGTGGGTGTATTATTTTGAATAGGTTTGATGGGAAGGTTAATCTGGTCTTTCATAACGACTGATGAGTGTTTTGTTTCTGTAGTATGATTTATAGAGATAGGAGTTTGAGGGCACTGTGGTAAGGTTGGAGTATAGGTCCGTGTAGGGGTTCTACACACTCTTGGCTCGGGTAGAGGGGAAGCTCTGGTTGCAACCCAAGGTTTAGCTACTGTACGGGGACTTAATGGGGTTTTAAAATCTCTGTTGGCTTCACTAAGAGGCTGAATATTTGTAGCAGCGTAGTTACTTAAAGCAGGTTGTAAGGGGATTTGAGTATGAGTGTTAGTTTCTATAGATTTCTTTGTTTCAGTAACATATTGCTGAAACTGTTTCACTCCAGTCTGTGAGGTCACTAAATTTGCAGAGGATTGAACATTATCTTCAGACAGCATCATATGACCTGGCATTGTAATGGTTTGCTGTTCTACACTGGTATTAAATATGTTAGCTGTGATATAACCAGTGGAAATGGAAGTTGTTGTCTCAGTACTGGATGTTACAGAGTGTTTAATTTTTGTCTTTGGACTTGCTAAAAATTTATTGTCAATAATTGGCTGGATGAAAGGGGATTGTTCTTTTACATTTGTTTTAGTTGTAATTTGAGATGCAGATGTCTCAGATGATCTTTTTACACGGTTGACAATGTGTTCACTATCTGCTTGCGAGTTTGAGTAGACTCTTGGTTGGGCAACAGAGCCAGAAACAGATTTTGCATCAATGGGTAGTTTTGTTTCAGATCGACTCTCAGCTCTCCCTGTTCTCATCTGAGGGCTTTTTGGTGGGACATGCCTCATGGTAGGGCTAGACGGCACGGTCGGTTTGCTGACCTGCACAGTATTAAATGTTGGTTTACTGCTCACTGCTGGATCTGTCATCATTGGCAGAATACTTTCTGTGTGAAGCTTGTTCTTGACATTGATTTCAGTAGCATGAATACTGTGAGCATTGCTGCCCAAACTTGATTTGTTTGACTGTTCTGCAGTAGATCTGCTGTGTTGGACAGCCTCTACACCTGCTGGTTGTCCAGGTGAGACTGTGTCTGTGGAAGACTTGTTGACAGTTATTAATCCTGAGCATGGTGCAGTGTTGGTTAGTTTGGCTTCACTTCTAGGTACAGTCAGTGCCACATTTCCTTTTGAAAGATTAGAAGCTAGTTTTGTTTGAATGTTTTCTGCTCTAATAGTTGTAGTGGGAAGATGCTCTGCTTGCATTTTCCCAGTCAGTAAACTGATTCTTTGATTGGTGAGTTGTGGATACCCTTCTGTGTTTACTGTTGAGCTGCTGACTCTGTTAGTGTTACTGTTAATATAAGCTGGATGTTTGGCTTCTATATTTGCTTGGCTAGACAGTATTGCATCTTTAAAAGGGATATTAAGGGTGGTTTCAGTGGCTTGTGTAATCTCTGTTGTAGTTCTGCTAGAGTTTTTGTAGAAATGTAGTCCTTGAACAACTTTATCTCGGCCACTGGGTCCTATGCTACTCGGTGTGCTTACAAGTATATTCTCAGTAACTTTGGTTGGCTTTTGGGGCTCTTTTATTGGCACATTTGATGAGCCGGTCTCTAAAGGGAATTTAATGTCTGACATATTGTGTGATTTGGTTGCAATGATGGATAGGCCTGGAAGTTTGATTTCTGTGGTAGGTTTACCCAGTAGTGTAGTATTTACAGCAGATTGGTTTGGTACAGTTGGTTCTTTAGACGATTTCAAAGAGCGACCTGCTTCAGGAAAATTTCTCTTTATTTCTGCTGTTTGACTATGACTGTAAATTTGAGTTTCTGCACTGAGCTGTTGTATGAATTTGGTGCTTTGCTTTGCTGCAGATACTGTGCAGATACTGGACTGTGCAGAACATACAGAAGCTGTGACAGGCTCATGTGGCAGCGTAGATTCTGTGGTAACAACAACTGGTTTAGAGACTATATTTGATAATTGGGGCTCAGTGCTTGTTTTGTCAAGAATATGTTCTGTATTAGCAGCTATAGATGGCAAAATGTTCCCTACATTTGTCTTATTGGGTAGAATAACCTCGCTGCTTTTTTTGCTTTGCTGGTTAACCTTTTCCCTTTGATGAGGTAAGATGGTTTCAGTAACCACCTTACTGGACAGTGGTGTTTCTGAAACCAGTTTGGATGTTTGTTTTATTTCTAAAATGAAGGCATCATTTATGATGGCACTTCCTGGGAATTTGGGCTCTAACTTTGTAGCAAGGGATTGAACAACCGGGTTTTTTTGGTCAGGCTTTGCAGTGAGTTGAACATTGAAACCATTGACTGTTGATGGACTGACTTCACCAGCAGTTTGGTAAGATTGGACCGGCACTACCTCTATTAGTCCTGACTGTTGTTTTGCATTTGTGACCTTGAATTCTCCTTTTGTAGGTGTTTTGTCAAGATTGTCACCATTCCCTATTGCATTTATCCCTTTTGCACTATGCTGTTTTTCTGCCATTGAATCTACTTTCAGTAAAGGCAAGAAGGAATTCAACAGACCACTGCTATCAGTCAGGCATTGCGTTTTATTTAGTGCTGCCTCTATAGAAAATAGTTGTGTGTGTACCTCACCTGCTTTAGGTATTGGTATTGAAGCCTCAGAGTATAAGGCTTTTGGTGTGGATACATCACTTGTGGATTGTTGCATTGTTTTCTGTGCCAAGCCAAGATGGAACTCAGGTTTTATTGTGTCCATGCTAGACGGTTTAAGTGATTGTATTCCAGTACTGTGAGCTTCAGAGTGACTTTCCTCAAACACATCTTTGCTACATGTGACCGTCCGTTCAGGTGGATGCTCTGAATCCTTTGGAGATGACAGAGGTTGTAAACTCTGAGCAGCAGAAACCTCCACTGAAGCGGAAAGGTCTTGATGCCCATTGAGTTGTTGTGTTGCATCATACTTTGAGATGTGTGATTCATCAACAGCTACTTCTGACTGTGCTTTGTTTGATGAGGTTTCATTAACCCTGCAGGGTACAGGACTGTGATGAGATGCGATAGTCCTAATCCCGCCATAGGCAACATACTCAGCTGGAGTAAGTCCGTAATATGTTGATCGTGATTTGGGCTTTGAGGTCGCTAATGACATTTGAGTCTCCAATAGTGACGACAAGGACTTGCGTGCCTCAAACACAGGAGGTCGATTAGTGGGCGACATGGGACTTGGACTAATTGGTGCTTGCACTGAAATCACTGGTGTAGGGTTTAGATCTGAAGTCTTTGGTACAGAGAGAAATGATGGAACCTTTGGCAAAGGTGAAGCTTCACTTTCTGCAACTTCATATGATTTTAATTTTGGGGTGATTGCTTCTATCAGTGTTGGTTTGACCACAGCAGATTCAGGTGCACTGATACTTGATGCTAAATTCTCTCTGTGGTACAGCCCTGTATTGGCAACGCTGAGACTGACTGTACTTCTTTGAGTTTGTTGAATCTCTATCTCTTTGTTATTGCTGGCTTGTTTGATGGAAGTCATGTGATTAACATCAGTTTGCTTAAGTTCTTCTGTGGCAACAGGAGGTTTACTTGTACCACTAGTTTGAATTGCTGATTTGTGTCGTAGAGTCTCGTTAGGAATAGCGGGAGCTTGCAAATCTTGGGAGCAGTTGAAAGCTGGACTTGCAGCAAATAAAAGCGGATTAGGTTTGGATATTTCAAATATAGGTGTGGATACTTGAGCTGGTTTACAAGAGGGGGTCTTAGGTCTTCCACTTTGGGTCCTGGATACAGACAGTTTCTGATCAGTTTTCACTGCTGACACAACTGTTTTGTCCCCATGTACAGCAGATAATGATTCTCCCTGGTAAGTAGCATTTGTTACTGTAAGGTCCTGGATGGAGGGAGGTTTAGAGATTTCATAAAATGTTGCCTTTGATGTATAAATCCTGGTTTGTTGGGCAGGTCTTGTCTCTTTCACTGCTTCAACAAGTGATATTTTTGAGGCCGTTATTTCAGGCGACATCTGGCTTGGTACAAAGTTGCCATTACTGGTAGGTCTGGCAGTCCAAGACGATGTCTGGTTCTGAGGGCTGTCCTTTGAAGCGGTGTTTGTCTCCCCCTGGCTGGGAATAAAACGTTGTGTCTGGGTGTTTGAAAGTGATAGCAGCACTGGAACAGGAGGTAGGTCTGCAACTTGAGAAGGTGCTGGGCCTGGGCCACAGTTGGGGGTCAATGGGAATAGGGTCAGGCTGTGAGTTGATATTTTAGGGCTGGACAGCGACACAGCAACTGAAGGGACTGTTGTGACTGACCCATGGGAATTTGGTGTCATGTTTAAATTGACACCAGAAGGAGGAGGTGGTGCTGGGACCTGCTCAGGTGGTGATAGGGGTGGTGAAGCCAAAGGTCGCATCATCAAAGGAGTCACCTCATCAAATAAAAACGAGGAGCACTCATACAGTGGAGCCACCAGCTCTTCAGAAGTCCTTTTCTGAGCTGTGTAGGACTGAGGGGGCAAGCTGCCAGTTTGACCATAGGGGTTGCTCTGAGGATGAGGGAATGCAGGTGCACAGTGATCATAAAGGGAGCCAAAGGGGAAACTGGACACTGAGGAGTCTGCAATGTAGACTGAATCTGGTGTCTTTGGTGGGCTGGACTGGTCACTGTGCTCGAGGTCTGTGCTTGCTTCGTTGACAGGTGACAAACAGGAGCGAAAGGGGATGGGCGTCTGAGACAGACTGCCTTTTTTCTTGGCTCTCTTCTTCTTGAGTTTCTGAAGCCTCGCATTGTCTTTGCCTGGTTTTGGCAGCAAGGGCGGAGGATATTGCTGGGAAAGGTCAGGCTCCAGCCCGTTAGTGTAGCTGACTTCCATCAGCATTTCAGATTCCTGCAAGACAGATGAGAATTGTCAGTCTATCATACGCAAAACATATATTTATATAATAACAGGAAAGCAATCAGCAATCAAATTGTTCTTCAGAAGAGCCAGTCATGTAAACATTGTTTTCATCGTATTTGCTTGATAACAAATATGATTTATAACAAATAAAAAATATTTCTAACATAATTTATTGTCAATCTAATAATGAGTCAGAGTTTTCCAAAGAATCTGAGCCAAGATCCAACAAAATGTCTCATGAAATGCTGATAATCTTTTTTTTTTCTTTACAGCTGGACAGTTCTATGAGGATTTGTGAAAGACGTCTTGGACTTTGAAGAATTTTGGATTGTGAAAGAAAAAAACTTTAATACTGCACAGATTTTAGCCACTATCACTCAAGCCTTAGATTGGAAATGCTCTTAAATCCTGTTGTAATGATAAATTTCCTTCAACAGTCTGTTACCATATTACAAAAGGTAAAAAGGTAGGGAGTCTTTTCTCTGTTTAAACTGGACAGGTATTTCATTTTATCTTGTGAATAATATCTCATGGTTCTTCAGCAGTAGCATATCTTTGAATAAGATGAAATAAAATCAATTAAAATCGTTCCTGGTGTTTGATTCCTCAATATTTAGCTCTCAGAAAGTGTGTGTCTCTGCTTCCATCCACTGTGTTCTCTGTATAGTTTATTCAGCTGCTTGCCAACTGCACTGATTTAACCCATGCTAATGGCCCTGAGACAAGTCTGCAGCTGACTTTAGAGAACTATGAGCTCGCATGACAACGGGCTCATTAGCAGGTTTTGAAACTCTTAATTGGGTCCTTAAGATGTTGCATGGCTACAAGAAGCGTCACTGGTGGAAATAGAAAGGCATGTAGCCTTATGGCTTATGGCAAGGCTACTTTGAAATGATGACAAACTACTTATGAAAATAGTCACTCAAGGAGACTGTCAAATTTAAAAATGACCTCTGCACGAAATAAAAGTAAATCCAAAGGAAGATGATACAGGAGGGTGGCAAGGGTCATGCATGGAAGATGGGTGTTTGCATTTAGCTGGTGTTCATAACCAAAGAAACTTAAAACATGAGCAGCAGTAAATGGGGTTCAAATTCCTTGGTAATTGACATTACAAGCAAACAATAAGAAGGAGGTCAAAGGTCAGAGGCATAATTAACTGACAATAAACGTAACATGTAACAGACATCCCTGTGCATCCGGGATCATATGAGACAGAGATGCATCAGAGCTACAGAGGGAGTTGAACTTTGATGCACATATTGTATGAAAACTTACATAAAAAAGATAATTAATACTCAAATTTTATGAGAGTCAGTTGGTTGTATTAACTATATAATATAGAGTACATTTACTTGGTTGTCTTGAGTGTCAACATGGGCTGGATTGTTCTCTTTCAGTCTGAATATTGGAGTATCTTTGGGTGACGCTAGAAAAGGGCCACAGTCTAATTTTACACTGAGGGAAATAAGAGCAAACATCCTGACACCGAGCACCTGCTGCCTGCTGTCCCACTCTCACACAAACAGCCTCAGTCTGCTGGAAATCAATCCGAGGCCCAAATCCTCTCAGAGCTGCTCTGACCGTCAGCTTAGCCTCGTGTTTCGGAGCGATGATTCTCTTGAATTTTTATTTATGACATATTCACGCCGGTTTGGTCAGCAGGATAATCAAACCTAACTGGGTGTTTACTGAAAGTTTGACAATCTCTGACTGACAAGATTATAAAAGCTCCAGCATAGAAATAACTCCTGTGAAGTGTGGTCGCTGTGAATTGAAACACCCTGAGATGTTTATCTTGTGTAGAGCAAATGTTTAAAGTGAATCCCTGTTGTCAAAGTGACTCCTGCAGTCACAGTGACAAGAAGGCCAGCTGACACATGAGATGTCCCCCTTTTAAGGCTCTGGGGTTGGATATCTGGGTCCATTGGTGCAGCTCAAAAGAGGCAAGTATAAGATTAGCCTTGCGATAAAACTGTGCCATGACCTCAATCTATCCACCTTTGAGGAATTCAATTAAACAAAATCGAGGGCCAGCTTTTCATCAATCATCAGGTTGTTACATTACGAATCGGAGCAACACTTACCTGCAGTGGAAACAGGTTTTGCTTGTGTTTTGCTGGACAGGCTGCAAAACAAACAGTGTAAGTGTAAGAAAGGGGGAATAGAGACACTTTATTTATCTACAATTTAAAACCATAAGTGGATAAAAAGGCCAAAAAGTATAATTTAATGTGCTGGTGTGCAGGTTTTTATAATGGCTGACTCATGCTTACATTTACCTGCCATGGCACAAAATTGTGCCGAAGCAGACAACATGGTAAACAGTGCATTGCAAGCCCTTCCTCTCATGGATATATTGTTTGATATGCATCATGCGTTTAAGATTTCAGATCGTGCACGTGCCAGTATCAAATCCTATGCACCCTTTGCAAGTTAGCACCTGGCTAACGGGTCCGGAACACACTGCAGTACCACCAGCTTGTCAATCAACAGACACTGAGTTTGACTGGTTTACCTTCGGCGAGCGGCTGTCGGGACAAACTGCTCTCTGCTTGTTAATCCCGGCTCAGAGTGCCACAGGGCCGTCTCATCCTGAAGTGAACTACAGCCTTAGGGAGCGAGCCACAGTGCCCGTTGCCGCTCCAAAAATAAAACTGTTGCCTTCAGTGTGTGTTGCAGGGGGCAGATGGGGGTTTCCAGGCCACCTGAGCTGCCCGATGTGCAGCCCCTAAAGGCAGTCGGCAGCCACCTCCACCTGAGGGAAGGTGGTCACCTGTGTCGGCTCAGCAGACCGCAGGGGGACAACCAGCATGTGAGGAGGACATGAACCCTTCACATGGCATCGATAAGTGTGGGGTCACTGCTTTTTAACCCAGCCCTTCTGTCACACTGTTGTTTGCAATTCCCCCCTTAGTACTGTACCTTTAACTCCCTGCTGCAGCTTCTGACCATGCTCAGGCTTCAGGAACTATGACAAAGCTCTTTTTTGAAAACAGATGTCTTTTAAGCTTCTACAAAAACAGTAGTCACAAAACATTTTTTATCTCTCAAGTTTGTCTTTTTAGAAGTCTTTTTACGTGTGACTACATTGTTAGCTTTCTGTTTTCTTAAAAAAGTGCTGATGATCACTGACAATCAATATTGTTCCATGTTGTTGCAGTACAGCCTCCGACCACATGTGGCAGTGTTGTACAGCGCACAGCAGCAGCACTTCATTCAGTGCAAATTTATGCACCTTGGATTTCTTCCAAAAGCTTGTCAAGAGAGCTGTGGGGTGATTGGCCACAATAAACATCCCCCCATTAAACTGTTACATAGGCCAGTTGGCTGTTGGTGAACCAGGCCTATCTGAGATGATGAACGACCAACAACAACAGGTTTGAGAGCACTCCTGCAAGTGCACTAAGTTCATTTTCTCGTATTAAACTTCTGTATATACAGATATACAGACTCATCAAAACTGTATTGATTGATTTTGGTCTCTATCTAAAAACTAGCTGACAGAGAAACAGCCACCACCCTTCCAGCAGCTTACATAGTCGTGGGATGTAAAATGTTAGCAAACAATTAGCAGTAGCAACAGTTTCTGTCCTGACAAATTTAAGTCCAATATCCAATCCTTTAGCTGTGGTGTGGTCTCAGCAGGCGATAGAATCAGGGCTGTCTGATTGCAGCGGAGGTCTGAACTGTTGTTGTACAGGATGCACTTATCTTCTATGGGTCAGAGAAGTCCAGCTTGGTATCAGCTGCTTCAGTCATGCTTCATCATGAGTGGCTCATTCACCAGCTGTTTTGCTATCAGCTGACTTCTAATGTCCAATAATCTTCATTCAGCCATTAAAACGTAATACTGGAACAAGAGACAGGGGTGGGACTAACCTCTCATTCAGGAAATACTGACTGTTCATAACCTTGTGTCATGATTTCAAATGAATCCAAGACTACAGACAATACTGATTGTTGTGAATGCAAAGACAGTAACAGGGATTAATATGTTTGATAAAATGCTGTATGATTTAAAACATTGTGGACTGCTGTTGTTAGCCTGCTAGCCATGCTAGCTCCCATTATTTATGTTTAAAGCTCAATCCATACTTTCCTGTCCCCTCCTGCTTTTGAACACGCTTGTAGATTTTGCCAGATGGATTTCGATCTGACTGCACACTCGCTGGAGAGGACTGTGGGTGTGCAAATCACAGGACGTTGGTTAGATAAGATTTTGGTTTCATTCAGTCCACCCTTATGCTTTTCAAGTCATGCTTTTCATGTGTGATAAGATACAATCTTTTTTTTTTTTTTTGTACCAGAAAAGCTTGCAGAGCAATTTTCACTAGTTTTACAGCCCTGACTTGTGCCTTTCAGGCTGCAGGTACAACCTCTACCAATCACAAGATGGAGCAGCAGCCTTCAAAAGTATGTGAGCCTGAGAGGCAAAAGCAGGGGCAAAAAAGTCTATACATAGTTCACTACTTGTAAAGTATGATTAAAAGAAAGAGACCTAGATCAACATATCAACATTTTTATCATTTCCTTTCTTCTTTCTTCTGGATTTGTCACCTGGACAGTTTGAAGATTCTGTTTAGAGAAATATTAGTGACTAAATCAAACTGAAACCTTAACGTGGGGGGCACATGTGCCCCCACATCCCCAGTGGAGATTACACCCTTGTGTGATGGTACGTATTTGCTAATACAAATTGGGTAATACACCCATCCAGTCATAGCAAGGCCTGCAGCTGTGTTCAAGGAGGGAGCTACTTCTGTAACGGCCTAAAACTGAGACCCACCACCAGCCAACACCGAGTGAATCCAACTGTTGCTGCTCAACTTGAGACCTGATCACTTCGGATGAGCAACAGAAAACCTGAAAGTCCACACAGGCCAAATCTGCATATTTGGACTGATTGCTTAGCAGAGATGTTTTGTTTAGTTATTGTTGGTTTATTGAAAACATAACCAGGCTTTTTAACTATGAATGAATCTATAAACTGGCGTAAGTTGGCATGTAGTACTTAAAGTACCTGCTATTGTCTATTTTCATTTATTTTTAGGATTCTGTTTTTAGTTCTATTATTATTCTATTATTCTGTTACTCTGAAGTGTACTCTGAGTGCCTGGGTGATTGAATGGCTGGTTGATGAAGTGGCTGATAAACACACACACATGCACACACACACACACACACACACACACACACACACACACACACACACACACACACACACACACACTTTCCCTCCATTGTCTGGATGCCAAGCTGATGTGTAACTCCCCCTCTCAGCCTTCTATCACTGTAAATTTAGCAACAGAAGCTTCTCAGCTGCTCCTTTCCTAAACCTGAGCCCTCCTCTTCCATCCACAGTATTTCATCCATCTCCTTCTCCAGGGTCATGGCAGCACCCCCCCACCCCCCCCACCCCACCCCTTCCTTTCCCCACCTTTTCCACACATAAACATATATACTACACACACACACACCTCGCTCTCATCCCGCAGCCAATAAGGGCCTGATGAGCTCAAGTATCACTATAACACAAGGACTTATTCTCTGAGCAGAGGCTGCAGATTCTTACAGATCTTCATCTTCATCGCCGGAGGAGCTTCTCTTCCCCTCTGAGGTAAGACGGCCGCAGACAGGCGGCAGCCCTGAAATCACTCATCAACACTAAACAAACACTTTTCTGACTACTTGTCTCTTCTTTTAAGCCAAAATCTGCTGCTCCCAGATTTAGTTTCTTGTTGCATTTGTGTGCAGCCTCAGGTGTTAAATGACAGAGAGAAAACCCAGATCATTCCTCAGATCTTTCCTCCAACACTACTGGCTGTAACCTCAGGAGGGACGTTTGAAATAGACGTAGACATGTTCTCCTGCATGTCAAACATGTGTAGTTTATGTTTGAGATGGTTGACAGTCTGGCTGAAGAGCTGGAGTCCAGTTTCCTCAGCTTTGATTTATTCACAGATTAATTAAAATGTCATTTTATGTAATTAAATCTGATGTTTTAATTTGAAAATGACAGCTTCAATTTTATTTTATGCACTTTTGAAGGAAGTAGATCATCATTTGAAATGAAGGAGTAAAACCTGAGAGCTCTGGAGGGAAATAGTTGAATGGTTAAAATCAGCCAGCTGGCTAACACTGTGGCACATTTATAGTAATGCTGATTAACGTGCACTGTCCCTAAATAAATAAATTAAATTAAATTAATGTATCTAAGTAATGAAGAACAAAAAACATATGATCAGATATTGCCAAATAATCCTTTGCTTTATTTGATGCTGAAATGCTCCACTCATGGCTTTGAATTTCAGCTATAAAGGGAAAATTCTGATGTGATTTAGTTTTTATGTTTTCTTTAGAGTTTTTTTTTACTGTTTTTACCTGCCAGAACCACAATTTGATTTTTATATCTAATATTTTAAGAAAATTTTTACCAATTTTTTCCCCAATATCAAACTTGCTGCATTTGCACTGGATGTAAATTGTTTCCTGCAGCATTGCACAATATAAAATCATTTTGAGGATGCTGTGCCTGTGGCTCAAAGATGAGTGGTAGAAATGTACGCCACAGAAAAATCACAATGCATTCAAAGAATCAAACGCTGAAAAGCCTGAAACCACACGGATTTTGATATCTAATTTATTACACTTTGTTGGTGTATCTTTGGTCTTTGTTTCCTGCATGTCCTGTTTTTGTAAAAGCGATTCTACCTCCTGTGGTTCATGTTAACATGTGAAGATCTGTAGAGACACACGCACGTCAACAGACTTTCACATCCAGGATCTGGTTCAGGTTTTACAAGAGCAGATGCTGAATTGTCAGATTTCTGGTTCCTTCACAATGTCTGCCATCTCTTTTCTTCTCTTTTCCTCCCCTGTAAGCTCTTGACAGTATGTTGAACTTTAAACTGATACACCCACGTAGGTCGACCTGTAAGCCCGGCCAACATTTTAGAGACATGAGGTTTAGAGATAGCGAGGAGTCACAAGGTCTGTTTACTGTCAGAGGCAAAATACAAATCCTTCATAGGGACTGATGTGATGAGTCTATATATCCGTCTCCTATTGGCCTTTAAATCTGCTGATTCTGCCCTCGATTGGCTCAGGATGTGATTTTCCTCTGTGGTGTCACCTGTTTGATCGGTCTTTGAGTTTCAGCACAGAGTTTTGGTTTCAGAAAGACTCAGAAACATTTCTCAGCATTCAGTGCTCTCATACTGAAGAAATGAAGTAACCATCCACTAAATATACAGAGTGCTGAAGTGTCGGTATGTACAGAGCGACTGCTGGACACACAGAGGTGAGATTGCTGTCAGCTGTAAGTCGATCAAAGAGCTCGTTTGTTGGAAGCGGATGCTGATTGGCTGCCTGAGTGCAGAGGATCCTCCCACTGGACCGAGCTGAGGGATTAAAGCAGCTATTTGGACACCGTTCCTCAGCTGATGGGTAGAAATATGATCCAGAACTAATCCTCCAAGTCCTCTGCAGCTGTGCCCACCACTAAGTGTGAAGGAGTCATCCAAAGACACTTTATATATATATATATCAAATATGATATATTTGTACATACAGTGAGCAGAAATCCTCTTACTATGGCTCCAGTGTGGCTGCCCCCCCCCCCCCCCCCCCGGACTTAATTGGCAGTGATGTTGGGACTTCAGCAGAGCTTCACGGTGCCACTTCAGCTGATTAGAGGGGTATTTTCCATATATGAGACCAGAGTTTGTCATTTTCTATGAACTGTGAAAGCTGTTGTTGCTTCCAGGAAAGAAGGTTTCAGCTGAAATCAAGCAAGACTTAATGAGCTGTCTGCACAAACAGTGAAATATGTTTGCCCTGTGTGCTTGAAGTCTAACAGTGTAATTGATTGAATGTGTCACATTCAAGGGTTAAATGATTTTTGTAATTTTTCCACTTAGCTGTAGTGATATCTGATCATGCAACTAGTTTTGGTTTGATTCGATTAGCTGAGATTTCTGTCTCAACTCCAATACAATGGAGGTGAATGGATTTTTTGTTTGTGGTGCTCACAGCACTGTAAAAGAAAAAACTAAATCAAACTCATATTTACCCGTAGCCATTATAATTGAATATCTGAATTCTGAATCCCAAAAAATTCTACATATATCATAATTTATAGATGCAAAGTTACAGTTGTGTGACTCCCCATCTATCAGTGATGAAGTCAAATGTCTGAAAATCTGAATTGACTTGAGGAAACCAGTTAGTGTGTATTATAGGGAGTAGAGAATGAGTGGGTGATATCACAGGCCTTTTGTGTGAACAAATCTCATTTGAATTTCCAGATGGTTCTAATGGTTAAATGACTTAAACTATTATCAAAGTAGTTGACAATTCATTTTCTGTCAATCAGCTAATCAATCCATTGACTAATCATTTCAACCTCAAATTTGTACTGAGTGCCTCAGTAAATACTTCACCTCTGGGAAGTTAAAAACATCCACCTACCAGCAAAAGCTCACTAACTAACACATTGTATATTCTATAATAATTTACTATTGAGTCTTGTTGTCACCTTGATGTTGCCAGGCAACCAGCAGAAACAGCATGTAACTCCCCGTGAAACCCCAAATTTAATTTTTTATGTTTTTGTTTCTGTACAAAATAATCCCATTATATAACATGTTAATCAGTGAACTTTAACGTGTTAATTAGTGAAAGTGCTGGAAGGAAGGATTTTGTTTCCTCCAGGCAAAGCCATGCTACCTGTTTCCGGTCTTTATGCTAAGCTAACTGTAGCTTTACTGCGGTTACTCTCATCTAACTCTCGACAAGAAAGAGAATAAGTGCAATCTATTCGTCCAGGTGTGCACAGTCTTGTAGCTTTTACCTTCAATGAAAGAAATTAAGTTTTCATAAAAATAAAGTGTGACTGGAGCAGGAGAAGTTTGGTATTTCTGCAGGAAGACCGATGTCTCTGAGGGGATCAAACCCTACTACTCTACTCTACTCTACTCTACTAATCTTTTCATATCAGCACAGTCGCTCTGCTGCTATTTCAACCCTGTCAACTCATTAGTCCTTTGTCTTTCTCCTCAGGTGTGAAGTCTGCTGTCACCATGTCTGACACTGAGGAAGTGTAAGTGAATCCCACACTGTCAGTAACTTCACACACTGTCTGATGTGTTTGACTAGATCAAATTAAAACAAGCTGCTGCAGATGAGTCAGAAGGATTTTATTCATGACTTCTGAATGTCTTGTGTTTCTGTATTTCAGGTACGAGGGTAAGTGACGACCGTTCAGACGTGTTTGTTTCAGTTATTGTAAGTTCTACACAACAAACACACAACGCATGGACGGCTTATGAGAAAATGGCCCCCGGGCACAAACACGTAAAAAGGCCTGAAGACTGAAACTTTGTGTTTTGTGTTGGTCACTCTTTGTAGTAGTTCTGCGTCTCTTTGTTTTGTCTCTTTATGGTTATTTTATGTGTCTTTCTAGTTGTTTTGTATTGCTTTTTGGTCATTTTGAGTCTCTTTGTTGTTCTCTGTCTATTTATGGTCATTTCATATTTATTAACGGTCATTTTCGTCTCTTTGTAGTCATTCTGATTTTCTTTTTGCTTGTTTTATGTTTTTTTTGAAGTCATTTTACATGGCTGTTTTCAGTTTGTTTGTGGTCATTTTTCATCTTCTTCTGTGTCGTTTATTTCATTTTTTTTGTTTCTTTGTAGTTGTTTTGTGTCTTTTAACTATTTCAACAAGAAATATTAACAATGACCTAATACAGAGGCTCTGGCCCACGGCCCTTATGGCCATGGACCCCTACTGTGCTCAGTCGGCCTGTTCAGTAACCAAACCATGCATATAATCTCTGTTTCATTTTCACTGCAAATTATGACATACAATGCTTAAAATAAAATCTATTAAATAAATCTAATCTATTTTTCAGAGAATTATTATTTCTATTTAAAGTTATATTTTAAGATTCACCTCTCACACAGTAACTGACTTTGTAAGGCTTTGTGTCCACAACAGACTTGAAAATGAAATTTGACCTGACAAAATAAGATCCCTTCTTCTCCATGCTGTGTTACCTCACAGTGGTGATTTTGATAAATGTGCCCATGACGTGATTTCAGAGCTGCTTGTCTTTCTCTTTTCTCCATTATTGTGACAGTTTTTTTTTTTTTAAATGCACTGGTAACATATATTATATCAATTTATTTCACAAATGGTAACTTGTCAGCTCAGAGAATATTATATGTAATGAAATTAAATGACACTGTGTTGTATTTGTTTCTGTTCTCCCATCTCTTTCTTTCCAACACTGAAGACGAGGAAGGTAAAGATGATATTTAAGACATTTTTCCACTGCACTAATTTGTCAGCTGCTTGTTGTCGCCCTTTATTTGAAGTGTTTGACTCTGACACCTGCTCATTATACAGGATAGACAACATCTGCGCAGATTTAATTCAGTCTTAGCAGGATTTCCTTTGAGCAAAGTGATACTATGAAACCTCATTGTTTTATAAGTTGACCGGTCAGTCTCAGTTGAGTAGGTCAGTATTGTCTCTTTAATCATCTGCAGTTGCATTATTTTCACAATATAAAATGCCTTTTTTTGTGTGGGTGCAGAGCTATTATTACAGAACTTTTTTCATTTTTGTGCAGAAATAAATGTACATCTGTAATTTAGGGAGCGTATGTTATTTATTTTGTATTTACTGCGGCGTAAAGCTACAGCTGTCAATCAAACACTTCCATGATAAGGGCGACTTCTTCTGAGTGATGTTTCAATTCACATGGTCAAGGAAAAAATGTGAGCTTCTCAGCTCTTTGCATTTATTTTCTTGGCATGTGACATGTTTACATGGTCATCTATTAAGGTTGCATCAATGCAACTGTCATTGACCTCATTCACACAACGGCCATATTTTAAACAGTGGAGGTGGAAGCTACCTGGATGATTCCCATGGAACTGGAGTTACTAATCCAAATATCACGAGGGACTTCACTGAAGAGCAAACTGGCAGCAACCGCAGGGAAATCAGTCTCATCATAATAAATTTAGAAAAAAGTTAGCCAGCTCTAAAAAGCCGTAGTTTACTACTAGCTAGCTAGCAGTCAAGCTGTAGTTCACTAACTTATAACTCAATTAATATTTTTGAGGGTTTGGTCTTTCTGTACATCAAGTTACTTAAACATTAATATCTATATCAACTAAGAAAAAATAGCATCTACTTAGAATTTCAACACTCTTAATTAAAGTTAATAACACTCACAAAATATCAAAATAAAATCCAACATTTCGACTGAACCATGGCTAACTACATTATATATATTTGTTTATTTTGGTAAGTGAGCAACATGTCGGCAACACTGGAAAAGTTAGTTTAAATGTTTTTAGTAATTTGACTTATTAGGAATCTCAATGTAATTTGAGTTTTCTTCTGGAATAGAATATATTTAAATAAAATATATTTAAGTGACAAAATGCATGCACAAGCTCATATTTATTAGTACCATAGAGTATATCTAGATAGCTTTTTTTTCACATTGGCCTTTTCAAGCCATTTGGTTTCTGGAAATGAGCCTCTTGTGTCTGCTCTTTCTGCTGAAACTGTTAATGCTAAATATATAAATAATCTTTTATTGACCCTGTTACCTTAGGCTTTGTTAAAATTATTAGAATAACAGGCAGAAAACTAACTAACATCTCAATGATCTCAGGATAATGGGAGGCTTCTCTAGATGTCCATTCTCTGGTTTGTATTGATTTTGTGTTGATGTTCACAATGTCAACACAAAACCCGCTGCTCTTCAGGTAGTTGTCCACCTCAACAGTTAAATATTGCTTCTGTGTGAAAGGTCAAGTGATTTTCTCTCATCATCATCTGTTTCTTTCTCTCTGTTCTCCAGCAGCGCTATCCCTCGCTCAAACACCCATCCTCTCTGTAACTAAAGTAATCTCTCACTTTTGGTTTCTAATGGCTCTGTAATGTCTGTGGTCTTCATTAACGGCCTTCTCCGACACCCTCCCTCTCCCCCGGCGGTTTGGTGCATGCTGCGTGCCCGTAGCCCAGGAGGAGGTAGTAGAAGTAGAAGTAGCCCCTGAGGCGGAGGCCCAGGTAGAAGCAGAGCCAGAGGTAGAGCCTGAACCAGAACCAGAGCCAGAGGAGGTGCAGGAGGTGGTTCATGAGGAGGAAGGTATGTGGCATGGGCAGTTCATTCACCCTTCTCCTGCAGGACATTCAGCACTCTGCTCTAGCATAGTCAGTCCTGTCAACATCCACATGCTGCAAAACATATCCAGCTTGACAAGTCAAAGGTTTGAGTCTTGAAGGACAATTCGCAGCTTTTGCTTTTACATTTTCCAGTAGTCACTGCAAAGCCTTGTAGCTCTGTGACTTCCAGACTTTGTAAAATTTAACCAAACTCAGTCGTTTTACACAATATGTATCCAACAACATGAGCATTTCATTTGAAACCAACTTAGCAGTTACCTTTAACATAATTGGGCAGCAATTTTTTCCTTGATCTTATCAGAACTTTTTTGAGATGCATTTTTTTTTTATCTTACTACAGTAAGAGTCTACTGTTGCTCTTCTTTCTTGGAGGAAACTCCTAATATTTAGTAATTTACTCATAGTTCAGTTTTATTTCCCAATTATATATTCAAGTTTTAAAGTGATTGTAAGGGAATGATAGAAAAGAGCAGAAACTCTCAACCTGCTGCAGAAAATGTTTGTTTCCTTGACATAGTGAAGGAAATCTGCCAGTCTGTGGAGATATTTTACATTTTTCTTGTTCTCTGTCAGATTCTTTGCATTAGACTGCTGCTAGACTAGTTGCTTTCACACTCTACTGGCAGATTTCCTTTTCTCTGGCTCTAGATAAAAAGAGAATTGGATGGCTCAAGACTCACTTGTCTTGTTAGGTTTGATATTTTTTCAGCTCACTAATCTAGTTTCACTTTAGCTTCCCTTTAGCCCTTTCCACTGGAGTTACCTTCTCTTCATAACTGCCCAGTACGACAAAAGTTAATCTGCACAGTAAATAGAGCAACAAACTTACATTAAGAGACACCTATATTCAACCCAAAGCCAAGAAGTTTTGCACCCATGTTAAAATAAGGTCAGGAGCGTGGTTGCAAAGACAGTCCAGATTACACTATTTTATCCATTCAGATGGGGTTTCTGTTTCAAGTCCCTATTAACATCTGTATTAAATCAGACCACCAATCTGTCATCTGTCACTGATCTGAACCAAGTTCTGTGAGAGTCTAAACATAAACATATATACGTTGAATAAGGCTGTAGTCACTACAAGTGGATATAGTTTTTCAAAATCTAATATTTTGGTGGAAAACAAATGACACACATTCATGCATATCAACAGTTTTGCAACTTTACATACATGTATTAACTCATTGTGTAATTTCCTCATTGTGTTTAAGGGAAAGTTAATCCTGTCTGTATTACATTTCCTTCAAAACCTACCTGAGACAGGGATGACCGTAGACCATCAGGCCACCATCAATTTTGTTTTGGCAGGTTGTAATCAAAACTTTCTGAGCTCCCCAGAAGTTGAGCGTTTCCATTTTGGATGCTCCATGAACTTATTCTAGTGCCCCCCTCAGGTCAAAATTGTAAATGCACACAAGATATCTCTTTATCTTGCCTGTGTATTGCCATGAGCTATTTGCTGTGCACATTTAACATGACAAACCTTTTTGATATGAATAACTCCATTTCCTTTCCTTAAGTGCCACTCTCAAAACAAATCTTTACATTTATAACACCGCTGCTGAAGACTCTTAGAATGGCAAAATCATCAGTTTGTTCATTCATGCCAGTGTCATGAATATTGCAATCATCCAACGCAACACACACCAGCAGTGTATGACATGTCTTAACAGTTCTACCCAGTGTTTCTATGTAAGCAGCACCACCGCCAAGATACTGCCCTGTTCCCCAGCATCAACACGCTTCACATCTCCTGTAAAGCAGCAGCTTTTTCTAATTCACTTCACAGATCGCTGTGGCATGACACAGCTAGTGTGTGTTGCACTTTAGTCTTGTTCCAGTGAAGAACCCTAAAGTGCCTTTTGGTGTCTTTGGACTTCTCAAAGAACCCACATGAACCCCTGTTTTTTCTGAGTTCAATGCAGCAAACACCTGGGCTTTGCTTTGTAAAATGTCCACAGTTATCACATCACATCACATCCCCATCAGTCTTAGCTGACACACAGTCACAACAAAACATTTTGTCCTGTTTCCAGCATTACTGCTCAGTGTCAGGTGTGTGTTTTGAATAAGAACTGTGCATAAAATTTTGAAAGGGAGAAGAAGAAAATCAGCCTGCTTTACATGAATCGACTGCCTGTCTCATCCGAGGCCTTCTATCCATTTTTATGTTTCATGTCAGTGACCATTTCCATCATTTGCATTTTTGGCAAACTCCTGTCAATCTTCAAGGCCGTAGCAGAAAGGATGATGGGTAATTTCAGTCATGTAAAAGCCATTTCTCTTCATCTCCCTTCAGTCCATGTTTAGCATCATTCTCTCTGTGTGTACATGAAGAGTGAGACTGCAAACTGCTCTACAGCATTTTCATTGGGGTGTTGTGATGCAACACAATCATTCTCACTATTTAAGACCTCCGTGGCAGTTTTTGGTTTGTTCAGATGCTGTAAACTGTTTATACATACAGATGGAGTCACTGCAGAAGTCCCAGACTTAAATGTACATTTGCTAATGCTAAAATACAGTTTTTCTGTTTCAGAAAGATAAAGTCTGGTAGATTGTTGGGCCAGGGTTGTGGGTGGAAAGACCCCAAATCAAAGTAAAACAAAGACATCAGAACAAGCTTTTGGTCATTAGTTCTTATGGTTCTGTTAGGAAAGAATTGTCAATTTAAATACTGAGTAGAAAATTTTCACTGTTGTTTTATTCAGTAAATATTGAGGCATAAAAACATTACGGTACCCACAGAAAATCCATACTAGCAGAGGGACTGCTTACAAACCCGTGGGGCAATATAACTAACAATAGTAAAATTGTGTCGCCACATGGAACAAGTATTGTAGGGTAAGGTATAAAAACGTGAAAAAGCACCATATTATAATAAAGCATGAAAATGTCTAAAAACGCCATAGTATATAACAAGGCATAAAATCCATTACAGTATAGTAAAGCATGAGAATGTAAGATGAGAAAAACATCGTAGTATAGTAAGTCATAAAAATGTCGAAAAACGTCATAGTATAATGAGGTATAAAAATGTCAAAAACGTCATAGTATAGTAAGGCATGGAATTGTCAAAAAATGCCATAGTATAGTAAGACATGAAAAAGTCACAGTATAGTAAGGCATAAAAATGTCAAAAAATGCCATAGTATAGTAAGTCATGAAAAGGTCAAAAAACATCATAGTATAGTAAGGCATAAACATGTCAAAAAATTCCAGAGTATAGTAAGGCATGAAAACATCATACTATAGTAAGGCATAAAAATGTCTAAAAATGCCATAGGATAGTAAGGCATAAAAACATCATACTATAGTAAGGCATAAAAATGTAAAAAAATGCCATAGTATAGTAAGGCATAAAAATGTCAAAAAACATAATAGTATAGTAAGGCATACAAATGTCAAAAGATTCCATAGTATAGTAAGGCATGAGAACTACATAGTAAGGCGTAAAAATGTCAAAAAACATCATAGTATAGTGAGGCATAAAAATGTCAAAAAATGCCATAGTATAGTAAGTCATGAAAAAGTCATAGTATAGTAAGGCATAAAAACGTCAAAAAACATCATAGTATAGTAAGGCATAAAAATGTAAAAAAAATGCCATAGTATAGTGAGACATGAAAACGTCATAGTATAGTAAGGCACAAAAAGGGCAAAAAACATCATAGTATAGTATGGCATAAAATTGTCAAAAAATGCCATAGTATGGTAAGGCATAAAAATGTCAAAAACATCATAGTATAGTAAGGCATAAAAAAGTCAAAAAACCTCATAGTATAGTAAGGCATAAAAATGTCAAAAAATGCCATAGTATAGTAAGTCATGAAAAAGTCATAGTATAGTAAGGCATAAAAATGTCAAAAAATGCCATAGTATAGTAAGTCATGAAAAAGTCATAGTATAGTAAGGCATAAAAATGTCAAAAAATGCCATAGTATAGTAAGGCATGAAGTAGTTATAGTATAGTGAGGCATAAAAATGGCAAAAAATGCCATAGTATAGTAAGGCATGAAAAAGTTATAGTATAGTTAGGCATAAAAATGGCAAAAAATGCCATAGTATAGTAAGGCATGAAAACATCCAAAAATATTATAGTATAGTAAGGCATAAAAATGTCAAAAAATATCATAGTATAGTAAGGCATAAAAATGTAAAAAACAATGCCATAGTATAGTAGGGCATAAAAATGTAAAAAAAATGCCATAGTATAGTAGGGCATGAAAACGTCATAGTATAGTAAGGCATAAAAATGTCAAAAAATGCCATAGTACAGTAAGGCATGAAGACGTCAAAAAACATCATAGTATAGTAAGGCATGAAAACGTCAAAAAAGATCATAGTATAGGAGGGCATAAAAATGTCAAAAAATATCATAGTATAGTAAGGCATAAAAATGTCAAAAAAATGCCATAGCATAGTAAGGCATGAAAAAGTCATAGTATAGTAAGGCATAAAAATGTAAAAAAAAAACGCCATAGCGTAGTAAGGCATGAAAACGTCAAAAAAGATCATAGTATAATAAGGCATAAAAATGTCATTGTATAATAAGGCATGAAAACGTCATAGTATAGTAAGGCATAAACATGTCAAAAAATTCCATAGTATAGTAAGGCATGAAAACGTCATACTATAGTAAGGCATGAAAACGTCATACTATAGTAAGGCATAAAAATGTCTAAAAATGCCATAGTATAGTAAGGTATGAAGAGTCATAGTATAGTAAGGCATAAAAATGTCAAAAAACATAATAGTATAGTAAGGCATAAAAATGTCAAAAGATTCCATAGTATAGTAAGGCATGAGAACTACATAGTAAGGCGTAAAAATGTCAAAAAACATCATAGTATAGTGAGGCATAAAAAAGTTATAGTATAGTAAGGCATAAAAATGTCAAAAAATGCCATAGTATAGTAAGGCATAAAAAAGTTATAGTATAGTAAGGCATAAAAACGTCAAAAAACATCATAGTATAGTAAGGCATAAAATTGTCAAAAAATGCCATAGTATGGTAAGGCATAAAAATGTCAAAAAACATCATAGTATAGTAAGTCATAAAAAAGTCAAAAAACCTCATAGTATAGTAAGGCATAAAAATGTCAAAAAATGCCATAGTATAGTAAGTCATGAAAATGTCAAAATACATCATAGTATAGTAAGGCATAAAAATGTCAAAAAATGCCATAGTATAGTAAGGCATAAAAAAGTTATAGTATAGTAAGGCATAAAAACGTCAAAAAACATCATAGTATAGTAAGGCATAAAAAAGTTATAGTATAGTAAGGCATAAAAACGTCAAAAAACATCATAGTATAGTAAGGCATAAAAATGTCAAAAAATGCCATAGTATAGTAAGGCATAAAAAAGTTATAGTATAGTAAGGCATAAAAACGTCAAAAAACATCATAGTATAGTAAGGCATAAAAATGTAAAAAAAATGCCATAGTATAGTGAGACATGAAAACGTCATAGTATAGTTAGGCACAAAAAGGGCAAAAAACATCATAGTATAGTAAGGCATAAAAATGTCAAAAAATGCCATAGTATAGTAAGGCATAAAAAAGTTATAGTATAGTAAGGCATAAAAACGTCAAAAAACATCATAGTATAGTAAGGCATAAAATTGTCAAAAAATGCCATAGTATGGTAAGGCATAAAAATGTCAAAAAACATCATAGTATAGTAAGTCATAAAAAAGTCAAAAAACCTCATAGTATAGTAAGGCATAAAAATGTCAAAAAATGCCATAGTATAGTAAGTCATGAAAAAGTCATAGTATAGTAAGGCATAAAAATGTCAAAAAATGCCATAGTATAGTAAGGCATGAAAACGTCAAAAAAGATTATCGTATAGTAAGGCATAAAAATGTCAAAAGATTCCATAGTATAGTAAGGCATGAAAACGTCATACTATAGTAAGGCATAAAAATGTCTAAAAATGCCACAGTATAGTAAGGTATAAAGAGTCATAGTATAGTAAGGCATAAAAATGTCAAAAAACATAATAGTATAGTAAGGCATAAAAATGTCAAAAGATTCCATAGTATAGTAAGGCATGAGAACTACATAGTAAGGCGTAAAAATGTCAAAAATAATTATAGTATAGTGAGGCATAAAAATGTCAAAAAATGCCATAGTATAGTAAGGCATGAAAAAGTCATAGTATAGTAAGGCATAAAAACGTCAAAAAACATCATAGTATAGTAAGGCATAAAAATGTAAAAAAAATGCCATAGTATAGTGAGACATGAAAACGTCATACTATAGTAAGGCATAAAAAAGTCAAAAAACATCATAGTATAGTAAGGCATAAAATTGTCAAAAAATGCCATAGTATGGTAAGGCATAAAAATGTCAAAAAACATCATAGTATAGTAAGGCATAAAAATGTCAAAAAATGCCATAGTATAGTAAGTCATGAAAAAGTCATAGTATAGTAAGGCATGAAAACGTCAAAAAAGTTTATAGTATAGTAAGGCATAAAAATGTCAAAAAATATCATAGTATAGTAAGGCATAAAAATGTCATTGTATAATAAGGCATGAAAACGTCATAGTACAGTAAGGCATAAATATGTCAAAAAATTCCATAGTATAGTAAGGCATGAAAACGTCATACTATAGTAAGGCATAAAAATGTCAAAAAATGCCATAGTATAGTAAGACATAAAAATGTTAAAAAATTCCATAGTATAGTAATGTATGAAGAGTCATAGTATAGTAAGGCATAAAAATGTCAAAAAACATAATAGTATAGTAAGGCATAAAAATGTCAAAAGATTCCATAGTATAGTAAGGCATGAGAACTACATAGTAAGGCGTAAAAATGTCAAAAAACATCATAGTATAGTGAGGCATAAAAATGTCAAAAAATGCCATAGTATAGTAAGACATGAAAAAGTCATAGTATAGTAAGGCATAAAAATGTCAAAAAACATCATAGTATAGTAAGGCATAAAAAAGTCAAAAAACATCATAGTATAGTAAGGCATAAAAATGTCAAAAGATTCCATAGTATAGTAAGGCATGAAAACGTCATACTATAGTAAGGCATAAAAATGTCTAAAAATGCCACAGTATAGTAAGGTATAAAGAGTCATAGTATAGTAAGGCATAAAAATGTCAAAAAACATAATAGTATAGTAAGGCATAAAAATGTCAAAAGATTCCATAGTATAGTAAGGCATGAGAACTACATAGTAAGGCGTAAAAATGTCAAAAATAATTATAGTATAGTGAGGCATAAAAATGTCAAAAAATGCCATAGTATAGTAAGGCATGAAAAAGTCATAGTATAGTAAGGCATAAAAACGTCAAAAAACATCATAGTATAGTAAGGCATAAAAATGTAAAAAAAATGCCATAGTATAGTGAGACATGAAAACGTCATAGTATAGTAAGGCACAAAAAGGGCAAAAAACATCATAGTATAGTAAGGCATAAAATTGTCAAAAAATGCCATAGTATGGTAAGGCATAAAAATGTCAAAAAACATCATAGTATAGTAAGGCATAAAAATGTCAAAAAATGCCATAGTATAGTAAGTCATGAAAAAGTCATAGTATAGTAAGGCATGAAAACGTCAAAAAAGTTTATAGTATAGTAAGGCATAAAAATGTCAAAAAATATCATAGTATAGTAAGGCATAAAAATGTCATTGTATAATAAGGCATGAAAAAGTCATAGTATAGTAAGGCATAAAAATGTCAAAAAATTCCATAGTATAGTAAGGCATGAAAACGTCATACTATAGTAAGGCATAAAAATGTCAAAAAATGCCATAGTATAGTAAGACATAAAAATGTTAAAAAATTCCATAGTATAGTAATGTATGAAGAGTCATAGTATAGTAAGGCATAAAAATGTCAAAAAACATAATAGTATAGTAAGGCATAAAAATGTCAAAAGATTCCATAGTATAGTAAGGCATGAGAACTACATAGTAAGGCGTAAAAATGTCAAAAAACATCATAGTATAGTGAGGCATAAAAATGTCAAAAAATGCCATAGTATAGTAAGACATGAAAAAGTCATAGTATAGTAAGGCATAAAAACGTCAAAAAACATCATAGTATAGTAAGGCATAAAAATGTAAAAAAAATGCCATAGTATAGTGAGGCATGAAAACGTCATAGTATAGTAAGGCACAAAAATGTCAAAAAACATCATAGTATAGTAAGGCATAAAAAAGTCAAAAAACATCATAGTATAGTAAGGCATAAAAATGTCAAAAAATGCCATAGTATAGTAAGTCATGAAAAAGTCATAGTATAGTAAGGCATAAAAATGTCAAAAAAATGCCATAGTATAGTAAGGCATGAAAACGTCAAAAAAGATTATAGTATAGTAAGGCATAAAAATGTCAAAAAATATCATAGTATAGTAAGGCATAAAAATGTAAAAAAAAAAAATGCCATAGTATAGTAAGGCATAAAAATGTCATAAAATGCCATAGTATAGTAAGTCATGAAAAAGTCATAGTATAGTAAGGCATAAAAATGTCAAAAAATGCCATAGTACAGTAAGGCATGAAAAAGTTATAGTAAAGTGAGGCATAACAATGTCAAAAAATGCCATGGTATAGTAAGGCATGAAAAAGTCATAGTATAGTAAGGCATAAAAATGTCAAAAAATGCCATGGTATAGTAAGGCATGAAAAAGTCATAGTATAATAAGGCATAAAAATGTAAAAAAAACGCCCTAGCATAGTAAGGCATGAAAACGTCAAAAAAGATCATAGTATAATAAGGCATAAAAATGTCATTGTATAATAAGGCATGAAAACGTCATAGTATAGGAGGGCATAAAAATGTCAAAAAAATGCCATAGTATAGTAAGGCATGAAAGGCATGAAAATGTCATAGTATAATAAGGCATGAAAACGTCATAGTATAGTAAGTCATAAAAATGTCAAAGAATGCCATAGTATAGTAAGGTATTAAAATGTCAAAAAACATCATAGTTTAATAAGGCATAAAAATGTCAAAAAACATCATAGTATAGTAAGGCATGAAAACGTCAAAAAACATCATAGGATACTTAGGCATAAAAATCTCAAAAAATGCCATAGTATAGTAATGCATGAAAATGTCAAAATACATCATAGTATAGTAAGGCATAAAAATGTCAAAAAATGCCATAGTATAGTAAGTCATGAAAAAGTCATAGTATAGTAAGGCATAAAAATGTCAAAAAAATGCCATAGTATATTAAGGCATGAAAACGTCAAAAAAGATTATAGTATAGTAAGGCATAAAAATGTCAAAAAATATCATAGTATAGTAAGGCATAAAAATGTAAAAAAAAAAATGCCATAGTATAGTAAGGCATAAAAATGTCATAAAATGCCATAGTATAGTAAGTCATGAAAAAGTCATAGTATAGTAAGGCATAAAAATGTCAAAAAATGCCATAGTACAGTAAGGCATGAAGACGTCAAAAAACATCATAGTATAGTAAGGCATAAAAATGTCAAAAAATGTAATAGTATAGTAAGGCATGAAAAAGTTATAGTAAAGTGAGGCATAAAAATGTCAAAAAATGCCATTGTATAGTAAGGCATGAAAACGTCAAAAAAGATCATAGTATAGCAGGGCATAAAAATGTCAAAAAATATCATAGTATAGTGAGGCATAAAAATGTCAAAAAATGCCATAGTATAGTAAGTCATGAAAAAGTCATAGTATAGTAAGGCATAAAAATGTCAAAAAATGTAATAGTATAGTAAGGCATGAAAAAGTCATAGTATAGTGAGGCATAAAAATGTCAAAGAATGCCATAGTATAGTAAGACATAAAAATGTTAAAAAATTCCTTAGTATAGTAAGGTATGAAGAGTCATAGTAGAGTAAGGCATGAAAACGTCAAAAAAGATCATAGTATAGGAGGGCATAAAAATGTCAAAAAATATCATAGTATAGTAAGGCATAAAAATGTCAAAAAAAATGCCATAGTATAGTAAGGCATAAAAATGTCAAAAAATGCCATAGTATAGTAAGGCATGAAAAAGTCATAGTATAGTAAGGCATAAAAATGTAATAAAACGCCATAGCATAGTAACGCATGAAAACGTCAAAAAAGATCATAGTATAATAAGGCATATAAATGTCATTGTATAATAAGGCATGAAAACGTCATAGTATAGGAGGGCATAAAAATATCAAAAAATGCCATAGTATAGTAAGGCATAAAAATGTCAGAAAATGCCATAGTATAGTAAGGCATGAAACCGTCATAGTATAGTAAGGCATGAAAAGGTCATAGTATAGTAAGGCATAAAAATGTCAAAAATCATTATAATATAGTAAGGCATAAAAATGTCAAAAAATGCCATAGTATAGTAAGTCATGAAAAGGTCATAGTATAGTAAGGCATAAAAATGTCAAAAATCATTTTAATATAGTGAGGCATAAAAATGTCAAAAAATGCCATAGTATAGTAAGGCATGAAAACGTCATTGTATAATAAGGCATGAAAACGTCATAGTATAGTAAGGCATAAAAATGTCTAAAAATGTCATAGTATAGTAAGGCATGAAAACGTCAAACTATAGTAAGGCATAAAAATGTCAAAAAATGCCATAGTATAGTAAGACATAAAAATGTCAAAAAATGCCATAGTATAATAAGGTATGAAAAGTCATAGTATAGTAAGGCATAAAAATGTCAAAAAACATAATAGTATAGTAAGGCATAAAAATGTCAAAAGATTCCATAGTATAGTAAGGCATCAGAACTACATAGTAAGGCGTAAAAATGTCAAAAAACATCATAGTATAGTGAGGCATAAAAATGTCAAAAAATGCCATAGTATAGTAAGGCATGAAAACGTCATATTATAGTAAGGCATAAAAACGTCAAAAAACATCATAGTATAGTAAGGCATAAAAATGTAAAAAAAATGCCATAGTATAGTGAGACATGAAAACGTCATAGTATAGTAAGGCACAAAAAGTGCAAAAAACATCATAGTATAGTAAGGCATAAAATTGTCAAAAAATGCCATAGTATGGTAAGGCATAAAAATGTCAAAAGATTCCATAGTATAGTAAGGCATGAAAAAGTCATAATGTAGTGAGGCATAAAAATGTCAAAAAATGCTATAGTATAGTAAGGCATGAAAACGTCATAGTATAGTAAGGCGTAAAAATGTCAAAAAACATCATAGTATAGTAAGGCATAAAAAAGTCAAAAAACCTCATAGTATAGTAAGGCATAAAAATGTCAAAAAATACCATAGTATAGTAAGGCATGAAGTAGTTATAGTATAGTGAGGCATAAAAATGTCAAAAAATGCCATAGTATAGTAAGGCATGAAAACGTCAAAAAAGATTATCGTATAGTAAGGCATAAAAATGTTTCAAAAATGCCATAGTATAGTAAGGCATGAAAATGTCGTAGTATAGTCAGGCATAAAAATTTTTTAAAAATGCCATAGTATAGTAAGGCATGAAAATGTAAAAAAAATGCTATTGTATAGAAAGGCATAAAAATGTTTCAAAAATGCCATAGTATAGTAAGGCATGAAAATGTCGTAGTATAGTCAGGCATAAAAATTTTTAAAAAATGCCATAGTATAGTAAGGCATGAAAATGTAAAAAAAATGCTATTGTATAGAAAGGCATGAAAACGTCATAGTATAGTAAGGCATAAAAATGTCATAATGTAGTAAGGCATAAAAATGGCATAGTATAGTAGGGCATAAAAATGTCAAAAAATGCCATAGTATTATGAGGTATAAAAATGTCAAAAACGTCATAGTATAATAAGGCATAAAAACATGTAGTGAGGCATAAAAACATCATAGTATTGTATGGCATAAAAACGTCAAAAACGTCATAGTATAGTAAGGCATGAAAATATCAATAAATGTCATAATATAGTAAGGCACAAAAGTGTGAAAAAACGCAACAGTATAGTAAGGCATAAAAACATCATAGTATTGTATGGCACAAATGATGTCAAAAAACGCCAAAGTATGGTAAGGCATAAAAATGTATATAAATGTCATAGTTTAGTAAGGCATGAAAATGTCATAGTATAGTAAGGCACAAAAGTGTGAAAAACGGCACAATTTAATAAGGCATTAAAACATCATAGGTATAAAAATGTCACAGAATAATAAGGCATAAAAATGTCAAATAAACACCACAGTATAATAAGGCATAAAAATGTCTTAATATAAAAAGACATAAAAGTGTGAAAAAACACCATAGTATAGTAAGGCATAAAAGTGTCATAATATAATAAGGCATAAAAACATCATAGTATAGTAAGGCATAAAAATGTCAATAAATGTCATAGTTTAGTAAGGCATTGAAAAATCATAGTATAGTAAGGCATAAAAATGTCATAATATTAGAAGGCATAAAAGTGTGAAAAAAGCACCACACTATAATAAGGCATTAAAACATCATATTATAGTAAGGCTTAAAAATGTCATAGAATAATAAGGCATAAAAATGTCAAACACCACTGTATAACAAGGCATAAAAACATCATAGTATAGTAAGTATAAAAGTAAGAAAAAACGCCATAGTATAGTAAGGCATGAAAGTGGCAAAGTATTGTAAGACATCATAGTGTATGGCGTTGTGTAGCGTAGTGGTCTAAGCAGGCGCCCCATGTGTAGAAGCTACAGTCCTCACTCCAGTTGGCCCCGGTTCGAATCCCGCATCGGACGGTCTATTCCTACATGTCATTCCCCTTATCAAATAAAGGCATAAAAAGCCCCAAAAAATATACTTTAAAAAAAAATATCATAGTATAATAAGACATAAAAACATCTTAGTATAGTGGGGTATAAAAATGTCAAAAAATGCCATTGTATAGTAAGGCATTAAAACAGCATAGTATAGTAAGGCATAAAAACGGCATAGTATAGTAAGGCATAAAAATGTGAAAAAACGCCACAGTATAATAAGACACAAAAACGTCATACTATAGTAAGGCATAAAAACGTCATAGTATAGTAAGGCATAAAAAGTCATAAAAACGTCATAGTATAATAAGGCATAAAAACGTCATAAAAACGTAATAGTATAGTAAGGCATAAAAACGTCATAGTATAGTAAGGCATAAAAAGTCATAAAAACGTCATAGTAAAATAAGGTATAAAAACGTCATAGTATAGTGAGGCATAAAAAGTCATAAAAACGTCATAGTATAGTAAGGCATAGAAAGATATAAAAACGTCATAGTATAGTAAGGCATAAAAATTCATATGTATTAAGGCATAAAAGTCATAGAACGTCATAGTATAGTAAGGCATAAAAATTCATAGTATAGTAAGGCATAAAAAGTCATAAAAACGTCATAGTATAGTAAGGCATAAAAGTCATAGTATAGTGAGGCATAATAAGTCATAACATAGTAAGGCATAAAAAGTCATAAAAACGTCATAGTATAGAAAGGCATAAAAACGTTATAAAAACGTCATAGTAAAATAAGGTATAAAAACGTCATAGTGTAGTAAGGCGTAAAAAGTCATAAAAACGTCATAGTATAGTAAGGCATAAAAAGGCATAAAAACGTCATAATATAGTAAGGCATAAAAACGTCATAAAAACGTCATAGTATAGAAAGGCACAAAAAGTCATAAAAATGTTATAGTATAGTAAGGCATAAAAACGTCATAGTATAGTAAGGCATAAAAAGTCATAAAAACGTCATAGTATAGTAAGGCATAAAAAGTCATAAAAACGTCATAGTATAGTAAGGCATAAAAGCGTCATAGTATAGTAAGGCATAAAAAGTCATATGTATTAAGGCATAAAAAGTCATAGAACGTCATAGTATAGTAAGGCATAAAAATTCATAGTATAGTAAGGCATAAAAAGTCATAAAAACGTCATAGTATAGTAAGGCATAAAAGTCATAGTATAGTAAGGCATAATAAGTCATAACATAGTAAGGCATAAAAAGTCAGAAAAATGTCATAGTATAGTAAGGCATAAAAATTCATAGTATAGTAAGGCATAAAAAGGCATAAAAACGTCATAATATAGTAAGGCATAAAAACGTCATAGTATAGTAAGCCATAAAAAGTCATAAAAATGTCATAATATAGTAAGGCATAAAAAGTCATAAAAATGTCATAGTATAGTAAGGCATATAAAGGCATAAAAACGTCATAATATAATAAGGCATAAAAACGTCATAAAAAGTCATAGTATAGTAAGGCATAAAAAGTCATAAAAAGTCATAGTATAGCAAGGCATAAAAAGTCATAAAAACGTCATAGTATAGTAAGGCATAAAAAGTCATAAAAACGTCATAGTATAGTAAGGCATAAAAATTCAAAGTATTGTAAGGCATATAAAGGCATAAAAACGTCATAATATAATAAGGCATAAAAACGTCATAAAAAGTCATAGTATAATAAGGCATAAAAAGTCATAAAAAGTCATAGTATAGCAAGGTATAAAAAGTCATAAAAACGTCATAGTATAGTAAGGCATAAAAAGTCATAAAAACGTCATAGTATAGTAAGGCATAAATAGTCATAGCATAATGAGGCATAAAAAGTCATAATATAGTAAGGCATAAAAAGTCATAAAAACGTCATAGTATAGTAAGGCATAAAAAGTAATGAAAACGACATAGTATAGTAAGTCATAAAAAGTCATATTATAGTAAGACATAAAAAGTCATAAAAATGTCATAGTATAGTAAGGCATAAAAATTCATAGTATAGTAAGGCATAAAAACGTCATAATATAGTAGGGCATAAAAACGTCATATTATAGTAAGGCATAAAAACGTCATAAAAACATCATAGTATAGTAAGTCATAAAACGTCATAAAAACATCATAGTATAGTAAGGCATAAAAAGTCAAAATATAGTAAGGCATAAAAAGTCATAAAAACGTCATAGTATAGTAAGGCATAAAACGTCATTGTATATTAAGGCATAAAAAGTCATAATATAGTGAGGCATAAAAAGTCATAAAAATGTCATAGTATAGTGAGGCATAAAAAGTCAAAAACGTCATAGTATAGTATGGCATAAAAAGTCATAGCATAATGAGGCATAAAAAGTCATAGTATAGTAAGGCATAAAAAGTCATAAAAAGTCATAGTATAGTAAGTCATTAAAACTTCATAGTATAGTAAGGCATAAAAAGTTATAAAAACGTGATAGTATAGTAAGGCATAAAAAGTCAAAATATAGTAAGGCATAAAAAGTCATAAAAACGTCATAGTATAGTAAGGCATAAAAATTCATAGTATAGTAAGGCATAAAAAGTCATAAAAACGTCATAATATAGTAAGGCATAAAAACGTCATAAAAATGTCATAGTAAGGCATAGAAATTCATAGTATAGTAAGGCATATAAAGGCATAAAAACGTCATAGTATAATAAGGCATAAAAACGTCATAAAAACGTAATAGTATAGTAAGGCATAAAAGTCATAGTATAGTAATGCATAAAAAGTCATAACATAGTAAGGCATAAAAAGTCAGAAAAATGTCTTAGTATAGTAAGGCATAGAAATTCATAGTATAGTAAGGCATAAAAAGGAATAAAAACGTCATAATATAGTAAGGCATAAAAACGTCATAAAAACGTCATAGAATAGTAAGGCATAAAAAGTCATAAAAATGTCATAGTATAGCAAGGCATAAAAAGTCATAAAAACGTCATAGTATAATAAGGCATAAAAAGTCATAAAAACGTCATAGTATAGTAAGGCATAAAAAGTCATAACATTTTAAGGCATAAAAAGTCAGTAAAATGTCATAGTATAGTAAGGCATAAAAACGTCATAATATAGTAAGGCATAAAAAGGCATAAAAACGTCATAGTATAGTAAGGCATAAAAAGTCATAAAAATGTCATAATATAGTAAGGCATAAAGAGTCATAAAAATGTCATAGTATAGCAAGGCATAAAAATTCATAGTATAGTAAGGCATAAAATGGCATAAAAACGTCATAACATAGTAAGGCATGAAAACGTCATAAAAACGTCATAGTATAGTAAGGCATAAAAAGTCATAAAAAGTCATAGTATAGCAAGGCATAAAAAGTCATAAAAACGTCATAGTATAGTAAGGCATAAATAGTCATAGCATAATGACGCATAAAAAGTCATAGTATAGTAAAGCATAAAAGTCATAAAAACGTCATAGTATAGAAAGGCATAAAAAGTAATGAAAACGACATAGTATAGTAAGGCATAAAAAGTCATAAAAACGTCATAGTATAGTAAGGCATAAAAAGTCATAATATAGTAAGACATAAAAAGTCATAAAAATGTCATAGTATAGTAAGGCATAAAAATTCATAGTATAGTAAGGCATAAAAACGTCATAATATAGTAAGGCATAAAAACGTCATAGTATAGTAAGGCATAAAAACATCATAAAAACGTCATAGTATAGTAAGGCATAAAAAGTCATAAAAAGTCATAGTATAGCAAGGCATAAAACGTCATAAAAACGTCATAGTATAGTAAGGCATAAAAAGTCATAAAAACGTCATAGTATAGTAAGGCATAAAAAGTCATAGTATAATAAGGCATAAAAAGTCATAAAAAGTCATAGTATAGCAAGGCATAAAAAGTCATTAAAACGTCATAGTATAGTAAGGCATAAAAAGTCATAAAAACGTCATAGTATAGTAAGGCATAAATAGTCATAGCATAATGAGGCATAAAAAGTCATAGTATAGTAAGGCATAAAAAGTCATAAAAACGTCATAGTATAGTAAGGCATAAAAACGTCATAGTATAGTAAGGCATAAAACGTCATAAAAACGTCATAGTAAAGTAAGGCATAAAAAGTCAAAATATAGCAAGACATAAAAAGTCATAAAAACGTCATAGTATAGTAAGGCATAAAATGTCATAGTATATTAAGGCATAAAAAGTCATAATATAGTGAGGCATAAAAAGTCATAAAAATTTCATAGTATAGTAAGGCATAAAAATTCATAGTATATTAAGTCATAAAAAGGCATAAAAACGTCATAATATAGTAAGCCATAAAAACGTCATAAAAACGTCATAGTATAGTAAGACATAAAAAGTCATAAAAACATCATAGTATAGTAAGGCATAAAAAGTCATAGTATGATAAGGCATAAAAAGTCATAGTATAGCAAGGCATAAAAAGTCATAAAAATGCCATAGTTAGTAAGGCATAAAAAGTCATAAAAACGTCATAGTATAGTAAGTCATAAAAATGTCATAGTATAGTGAGGCATAAAAAGTCATAAAAACGTCATAATATAGTATGGCATAAAAAGTCATAGCATAATGAGGCATAAAAAGTCATAGTATAGTAAGGCATAAAAAGTCATAAAAAGTCATAGTATAGTAAGTCATAAAAACGTCATAGTATAGTAAGGCATAAAAAGTCAAAATATAGTAAGGCATAAAAATTCATAGTATAGTAAAGCATAAAAAATCATAAAAACGTCATAGTATAGTAAGGCATAAAAAGTCATAAAAACGTTGTAATATAGTAAGGCATAAAAACGTTATAAAAACGTCATAAAAACGTCATATTATAGTAAGGCATAAAAAGTCATAAAAACGTCATAGTATAGTAAGGCATAAAAACGTCATAGTATAGTAAGGCATAAAAAGTCATAAAAACGTCATAGTATAATAAGGCATAAAAAGTCATAGTATAGTAAGGCATAAAAAGTCATAAAAACGTCATAGTATAGTAAGGCATAAAAAGTCATAAAAACGTCATAAGCATAAAAAGTCATAAAAAGTCATAGTATAGTAAGGCATAAAAAGTCATAAAAACGTCATAGTATAGTAAGGCATAAAAAGTCATAAAAATGTCATAGTATAGTAAGGCATAAAAATTCATAGTATAGTAAGGCATAAAAACGTCATAATATAGTAAGGCATAAAAACATCATAAAAACGTCATAGTATAGTAAGGCATAAAACGTCATAAAAACGTCATAGTAAAGTAAGGCATAAAAAGTCAAAATATAGTAAGACATAAAAAGTCATAAAAACGTCATAGTATAGTAAGGCATAAAAAGTCATAAAAACGTCATAGTATAGTAAGGCATAAAAAGTCATAATATAGTGAGGCATAAAAAGTCATAAAAAATTCATAGTATAGTAAGGCATAAAAATTCATAGTATATTAAGTCATAAAAAGGCATAAAAACGTCATAATATAGTAAGCCATAAAAACGTCATAAAAACGTCATAGTATAGTAAGGCATAAAAAGTCATAAAAACATCATAGTATAGTAAGGCATAAAAAGTCATAGTATGATAAGGCATAAAAAGTCATAGTATAGCAAGGCATAAAAAGTCATAAAAACGTCATAGTATAGTAAGGCATAAAAAGTCATAAAAACGTCATAGTATAGTAAGTCATAAAAATGTCATAGTATAGTGAGGCATAAAAAGTCATAAAAACGTCATAATATAGTATGGCATAAAAAGTCATAGCATAATGAGGCATAAAAAGTCATAGTATAGTAAGGCATAAAAAGTCATAAAAAGTCATAGTATAGTAAGGCATAAAAAGTCAAAATATAGTAAGGCATAAAAATTCATAGTATAGTAAAGCATAAAAAATCATAAAAACGTCATAGTATAGTAAGGCATAAAAAGTAATAAAAACGTTGTAATATAGTAAGGCATAAAAACGTTATAAAAACGTCATAGTATAGTAAGGCATAAAAAGTCATAAAAACGTCATAGTAAAATAAGGTATAAAAACGTCATAGTGTAGTAAGGCGTAAAAAGTCATAAAAACGTCATAGTATAGTAAGGCATAAAAATTCATATTATAGTAAGGCATAAAAAGTCATAAAAACGTCATAAGCATAAAAAGTCATAGTATAGTAAGGCATAAAATGTCATAAAAACGTCATAGTATAGTAAGTCATAAAAACGTGATAGTATAGTAAGGCATAAAAAGTCAAAATATAGTAAGGCATAAAAAGTCAAAATATAGTAAGGCATAAAAAGTCATAAAAACGTCATAGTATAGTAAGGCATAAAAAGTCAAAATATAGTAAGGCATAAAAAGTCATAAAAACGTCATAGTATAGTAAGGCATAAAAATTCATAGTATAGTAAGGCATAAAAAGTCATAAAAACGTCATAGTATAGTAAGGCATAAAAAGTCATAAAAACGTCATAGTATAGTAAGGCATAAAAACGTTATAAAAACGTCATAGTAAAATAAGGTATAAAAAGTCATAAAAACGTCATAGTAAAATGAGGTATAAAAACGTCATAGTGTAGTAAGGCGTAAAAAGTCATAAAAACGTCATAGTATAGTAAGGCATAAAAATTCATATTATAGTAAGGCATAAAAAGTCATAAAAACGTCATAAGCATAAAAAGTCATAGTATAGTAAGGCATAAAATGTCATAAAAACGTCATAGTATAGTAAGTCATAAAAACGTCATAGTATAGTAAGGCATAAAAAGTCAAAATATAGTAAGGCATAAAAAGTCAAAATATAGTAAGGCATAAAAAGTCATAAAAACGTCATAGTATAGTAAGGCATAAAAAGTCAAAATATAGTAAGGCATAAAAAGTCATAAAAACGTCATAGTATAGTAAGGCATAAAAATTCATAGTATAGTAAGGCATAAAAAGTCATAAAAACGTCATAGTATAGTAAGGCATAAAAAGTCATAAAAACGTCATAGTATAGTAAGGCATAAAAACGTTCTAAAAACGTCATAGTAAAATAAGGTATAAAAACGTCATAGTGTAGTAAGGCGTAAAAAGTCATAAAAAAGTCATAGTATAGTAAGGCATAAAAAGGCATAAAAACGTCATAATATAGTAAGGCATAAAAACGTTATAAAAACGTCATAGTATAGTAAGGCATAAAAAGTCATAAAAACGTCATAGTAAAATAAGGTATAAAAACGTCATATTGTAGTAAGGCATAAAAAGTCATAAAAAGTCATAGTATAGTGAGGCATAAAAAGTCATAAAACCGTCATAGTATAGTAAGGCATAAAAATTCATAGTATAGTAAGGCATAAAAAGTCATAAAAACGTCATAGTATAGTAAGGCATAAAAAGTCATAAAAACGTCATAGTATAGTAAGTCATAAAAACGTGATAGTATAGTAAGGCATAAAAAGTCAAAATATAGTAAGGCATAAAAAGTCATAAAAACGTCATAATATAGTAAGGCATAAAAACGTCATAAAAACGTCATAGTATAGAAAGGCACAAAAAGTCATAAAAATGTTATAGTATAGTAAGGCATAAAAAGTCAAAATATAGTAAGGCATAAAAAGTCATAAAAACGTCATAGTATAGTAAGGCATAAAAATTCATAGTATAGTAAGGCATAAAAAGTCATAAAAACGTCATAGTATAGTAAGGCATAAAAACGTTATAAAAACGTCATAGTAAAATAAGGTATAAAAACGTCATAGTGTAGTAAGGCGTAAAAAGTCATAAAAACGTCAAAGTATAGTAAGGCATAAAAAGGCATAAAAACGTCATAATATAGTAAGGCATAAAAACGTCATAAAAACGTCATAGTATAGAAAGGCACAAAAAGTCATAAAAATGTTATAGTATAGTAAGGCATAAAAACGTCATAGTATAGTAAGGCATAAAAAGTCATAAAAACGTCGTAATATAGTAAGGCATAAAAAGTCATAAAAAGTCATAGTATAGCAAGGCATAAAAAGTCATAAAAACGTCATAGTATAGTAAGGCATAAAAGCGTCATAGTATAGTAAGGCATAAAAAGTCATAAAAACGTCATAGTATAGTAAGGCATAAAAGCGTCATAGTATAGTAAGGCATAAAAAGTCATAAAAACGTCATAGTATAGTAAGGCATAAAAATTCATAGTATAGTAAGGCATAAAAATGTCAAAAAACGCTGTAGTATAATAAGGCATAAAAACATCATAGTATAGTGAGGCATAAAAATGTCATAGTATAATAAGGCATAAAAATGTCAAAAAACGTCATAAAAACGTCATAGTGTAGTAAGGCGTAAAAAGGCATAAAAACATCATAGTATAGTGAGGCATAAAAATGTCATAGTATAATAAGGCATAAAAATGTCAAAAAACGGCAAAGTACAATTAGGCATAAAAACATCAAAATATAATAAGGTATAAAAACGACATAGTATAGTAAGGCATAAAAATGTCAAAAAAAACTGTCGTATAATAAGGCATAAAAACATCATAGTATAGTGAGGCATAAAAACGTCAAAAACATTATAGTATAGTAATGCATGAAAGTTTGAAAAAACGGCATAGTATAGTAAGGCATAAAAATAACAGTATAGTAAGGCACAAAAACTTCAAAAACGGCATAGTATAGTGAGGCATAAAAACGTCAAAAACGTCATAGTATATAAAGCATAAAAATGTCAAAAAACGCTGTAGTATGATAAGGCATAAAAACGTCATAGTATAGTAAGGCATAAAAACGTCATAGTATAATAAGGCATAAAAATGTCAAAAAAACGCCATACGGTATAAAAATGTCAAAAACATCATAGTATAGTAAGGCATAAAAACGTCAAAAACGCCATAATATAGTAAGGCACAAAAACGGCATGGTATAATAAGGCATAAAAATGTCATAGTATAGTAAGGCATAAAAATGTCAATCCACACAAGCACAACATGCAAAAGTTACAATACCACAATGTAAAACTATTCTGTTATAAATAAAGGTTTTACCAAAGTAAAAGTACATTAGTAGTATTGGGCACAAAAATATACTTAAAGTAACAAAGTTAAACAAAAAAAAATCCTTTATCAGAACTCTCCATTTCAACATATTTTGGATTGGATTATTGGTCTATGATTATTGGCGCTTTGAAATGTGAGCAGCACGAACACTGCAGCTGGTAAGGGTGGCACTAGACCAAACAAACTTAATCATATTTTGTCAGGCACCTTCATTCATAAATTAGGCTATAATTTATTACGTGTATTAGTAATTTAAATCTGTAACGTAACTAGAAACTTGATGATGAATGACATGGGAATGACATGGGACTTGTGCAGTGGCTGCCACTGCCTCTACAACAAGAACACCCCAATCTGGTAAATGTGCTTCATAAGTTGTGCACCATGAAGATGACAGAACAGACATATCCAGCCCGATCACTAATGATTTCTGTTCTGCTCTTGCTTTGGACGCTTGCTGCGTGCAGAGGCCTATGAAGAGGAAGGTATGTTGATTTGAATTCTTCTCTGTTCTTCTGATTGAACCTGTTGTCTGTTTCCCTGTTGGTTAGGGGAGTGTTTCACCTGTGTATAATTCAAACTTTGTGCATCTGTTTGTATCACTGCTCTGCCTTGAGAGAAGCAGAATGTACCCGTTCACTTTAGTCTCTGCGTCAGCCGATGGAGGTGCCGTGGAGGAACATGGTGTAGGATTCACAAATGCTAAGTCATGGTTGCGGGCCCCACTGCTCATCTCTGCTTCTTCTCTTTTTTGCATGAATGTGTCCTGCCAGTGGAGGAGGGAGATCAAGATGGTAGTTTGTATTTCCTGCTGAGTCGCTGTTGCTTTGCCTGCATTTTCGTCCTTGTCTGTTCTTGTTTTTGTTTTTTTTAATGTGAAGGTCTCATAGAAATACATAAAAAGCTAATCACAAACTTCCCAATCTCAGTTGTGTTTTTACCACAAAAAACAATTAACAGTATTACAGAGTCAAAGTCTTATAATGTGCCTCATTGTTAAAGTGTGCGCTGATGTATGTTCGAAAAATCAAACTAAAAATAGTTCATGTGGTGATTTATGACACAGCGTACTGATCCTGATTAGCACTTTAAGTGTCTCTGATTATATTGGTTTGATTTACACACTAATGTACAACAAATTAACATAAGTAAAGTAGAACAGTGGCCTCATTCCTGTGTATTAACCTTTACTTCTAAGAAAATGCACAGTAATAAATCAAGTTATTGATATTTTAAGTTCATATCTCTGGAGGAGTGTTGATTTTCAACCAGTATTACTGTGTATTAACAGAACTCGAAACAGAGGCTAACACATAATAATCAAACCATTGATTTTGGAAGGTATTGTTAAGACACTCACACTACAACGATCTATTGGAGGTGTGAAACAACTTACAGCCCTCAGATGTAACTCAGTTTGTCCACGTGGATTGATGAATTTTCCCCCTCATTAACCAGCAGCTCGTTACACTTCTTCCTCTCCATGTTTGTGTATCTAACTGTTTGCTATCTCTCTTCTCTCCCTGTTGCTGTTTTGATGCTGAAAACCCAGAGGAGAAGCCAAAGTTCAAGTGAGTATATTGTCTATAAGCTTTGGATGAAACATCCTGTTTTTTCATGTAAGTTACTCGCCAGTACAATTTGCATATTATGTCTTTCTACAGACCCTCTGCTCCGAAGATCCCTGATGGCGAGAAGGTGGACTTTGACGTAAGCTGACATGTTTTTGTCGACTGGGAAAGTTAACTCAATCGCTCTTCTCCAAACCAAATACTTAAAGTACATGACATGCTATGTGACAGTAGGCCACATGACTGACGTGTTATTAAGGGTTCTTCAACACAAAAACTTCCTGCTGAAACCTACTCATTCACCGGCCCTTGAGAGAGTTTAATAACCCTCACAGACCAGGTTTTTCCACTCAGCTTGGGTTTGGAGCCAGCAGCCTCTGTGGTACATTCAGTAGATACAAGCCAACCACCTCATGGCTTGTCCGACTTCTTCTCACAGGACATACAGAAGAAACGTCAAAACAAAGACCTGATTGAGCTGCAGTCGCTGATCGACGCTCACTTCGAGTGCAGGAAGAAAGAGGAGGAGGAACTCATCGCTCTCAAAGAACGAATTGTGAGATCTTACCCAAATAAAAAAACTAGAACACCAGCTTCATTTCCGCATGTGGCAGAAATCATTGCATCCTGTCTTTCGATTTGCGTTTTCAGGAGAAGCGTCGAGCTGAGCGAGCCGAGCAGCAGAGGATTCGCGCTGAGAAAGATAAGGAGCGGCAGGCCAGGCGGGAGGTACGCAGCTTCTGCTTCTCTTGAACTGTCACAGTGTTTTTGTGCGGTGCTGTTCTTCTTTCAGTAGCAAAGAACCTTTTAAAATAGATTAATTGATTTCAAACAGAAATCATTTGAAGTAGGAGCTTCTGACTGTGGAGAACAGAAAGGACATGTAAGAGTTATTTAACACCAGGCTGAAAAGCTATGTCACACTGACCTCTACTGTGCTGAAAGTTCACATCTGTTGCACATCTGACCTCGCAGGGATGTTAGAGTTTAAATTACTCCTCACTTTTCATGGCTATTAATGACAAGGGGAGAAAATAAAACCAACACGGGTGTTTGAATTGTGATATTTTGAAATTCATTTTACAGGCTGAGCGGATCAGAAAGGAGGAGGCCGACGCCCAGAGGAAGGCTGACGATGAAGCCAAGAAGAAGATAGCGCTGACTAACATGGGATCAGGCTTCAGCAGCCATCTGCAGAGGGTGCATGTCATTTCCTTTTCTCCTCTTCTTTGTTGTTGTTGTGTGTTCAGATTTTTTTGCTTCATACAAAGCACTGTGCAGACATGGAGTTTTAACTGGTTGGAGTTTTCTAGATTGACCAGAGGAGAGGCAAGAAGCAGACTGAAAGAGAAAAGAAGAAGAAGGTCCTGGCAGAGAGATGCAAACCCCTGAGCGTCGACAACCTCAGTGACGACAACCTGAGGTAAAAATCCAGAAGACATCTCACTCTCTGCAGCAAAACACCACAGAGATCATTTGTTATTGTGTTAACAGTTTAAATGTACAATGAGCAAAGTTTTTATGAGTGTTACCATTAGTCACTTCATTAGTTTGTTCATTGATTCTTTGGTTTCTGGTTTGTGTTTATCAGGGCAAAGGCGAAGGAGCTGTGGGAGTGGCTGCACAACCTGGAGGCAATTAAATACGACCACTGCGAGAAGCTCAAGAGACAGAGATACGAGGTCAGTAACAGAGATGAGGACATTTTGTACGTTTGATTTAGGTGATTACTACGCAGCTTAGTGAGCTTTCCTTTCTGGTGGGAGGTATTAAACAGCCCAAAATGTCCCAGCATCACTAACAGCCAACGAGGCAGTTTCAGGCAGGAGATTTGGGTGTGAAGTAGTTAGTATTAAATGCTGACTGTTGTTTTGAGGTGCACATTGCACATGTTGCAGCTTTAGAGTGAGAATCTCCAGGTCCTAAATGTGTGCAGGTGAGATGTACCTGCCTGCTTCAGTCAGAGCTGTCTGTCTTTCAGGTCATCTCCCTCAGAAACCGCATCGACGAGCTGCAGAAACAGTAAGTGTCTGTTCATGAGCATCAACCACAACATTTGCAGATAACATCAAAAAACAGCTGCATCTTAGTTTACAGGCTAAAATCACACAATCTATCTGAGTATGATGTTGGACACTAAAGCCTTTATATACAGTATATAAGCATTATATTGTATTGTAAAAAGGTTTACGTGTTTATTAATGTATTTGTAACTTTATTACATTATTTTTATTTTAAAAAACGTTATTAATTATTATCTGTAATTTGTGGTTTGTATTTATATGACTGCCCACTGACGGATCCTGCAGGTCTGAAGGGAAATCCGTCCTTTAATGTCTTCATTGGCTCAAAAGTGATCAAATATCACTTTGTTTTTCCCTTCACTGTTCACGGAATTATTCAGCATTAATACAGTTTACCTGTGGATGTGTCGATACTCTGGTGCGTTGGGATGTTTAAGAGGTGACTCTGCAGCTCTGACTCTGTTTTTGCGCTCTGCGCCTTGCAGCAGCAAGAAGGGAGCCGCCTCGCGCCGCAGAAAGTGAGCGGCTCCTCGGAGACGGTCAGGCCGGACAGGAGGCACGTTCCTCCGGCTACGGCAGCGGCTCACACCCCTGTGACACGCGCAGCTCCGGAACAACGGCAACAATTGGACGTCTTACCGCCTGTGTCTGCTTGAGTGAAATGTTTTTTTTCTGGATGAATTTAGCTCAAATAAAGAAATTTAAAAAAATGTCGTCGAAGTGTTTGTGTTAAAAAAAAATAAAAAGAAGATGTGTCTGATCTGATCATCTAACTGGCTTCCTGTCAACAAACTAGAGGTTCATGCAGTAACACAACCCAACACAAAAAAAACAGAACTGTCAGAATATACATGATTATATTATTTTATCTGCATCTTAAGGGAAGAATTATGAAAAAAAATCCCTGTTTGGTTCAGTCTCATCAACCGCTCATCAACAGGTGGTTCTTTTTCAGATTAAAAGCTCTAATAAACCCACCACATGGCAAACAGACGAAGTTAGCACTAGTCAGTGAACATGGTGGAGCATCTAGCAGCTAAAGAGTCACAGGTATTTCCCTCAGGAGGAGACTTGCATTGACCTGGTGAGCAGACACACGACTCTGAATGAAAGGAAATGTTACTCTGTAACTTGCTCTGCATGAGTAAATAAGCAGCTGTTTGTTCAACATGGCAACTTGAAAGTTGATGGCATGTCAATGTTGTGCTTAAAGACTGTTCTCACTGCCCCCAAGTGGCCAAGATACATGTTAATAAGGACATTTCAGTTTCTATAGACTTATACTACAGGCTGTATAAAAGATGCATGTGTGTTAGAGATTGAAAGCCAAAGAGAAATTATACTGAGGAGAGGAAGTTAGAATATAAATATTTCTTTATTAAAACGTCATTCACTCATAAATAATATATAGAAACATATGACACAACAATCCCACAATGTGTGTGTGTGTGTGTGTGTGTGTGTGTATATAACGAACAAGCAACTCTTATTTACAGATGTACAAAATGGTCCTTGGTCATTATGTCTGCAGCAAAAACCTCCTCCTCCTTCTAGTTCTCTTCACATGAGACTTATCCGACAGGCAGCGGCCTGCAGGTCGTCCAGGAGGCTGAACACTGAAGCACCGGTCTGAAGAAACTGGAGTCCTCAACCAAACAAAACTGTCACCAATTCAGAGGGATACTATAGAAATACCTCCGCTCAAATTGTAGAAGGAATATCTTAGTGTTTCTTCACGAGGCCTTCTGCACGTTCCTCCGTAAAATGGAAGGAATAAGTTTGTCCGTGGAATTTGAGTCCTCAGCTCCGTCAGCTTCAGAGCGGCTCGTACAAACTGTTGGGTTCAGCAGAGGGACTGGAGACAGCAGGGCTGTTGTGAGGTGATCCGGGGCCCCGGGGGACAACGCTGTCTCCTGCGGGGGCCACGGCCGGGTCCGTGCTGATCCGCTCTACGATGCTGGACAAACAGTCCAAACTGGAAATGAGGGACCGTTTAGTGCTGCTGGAATCTGTAGGAAGAGAAACAGGAAGCGTTAGTTTTTCCTGGAAGTGTTGTGTTTTTTATCTCTTATGGGAAAGTCGGTCGTATTAAATAACAAGCAGGTCATAGTAAAGGTCATATTACAGATATATATTTATTATACAGACTAGTCTTATTATAGGACAGATCCGTCACCAGTCATTTTAAAGAAAAATAAAGCCATGAATCAGTTACGTTAAAAAAAAACATATTTAAGCAGGAAACTTAAAGACTTTTTACAGATTGATCATATAAAAAGATAAACTTGTCACATTAATGAAGAAACAAGTCATATTTAAAAAGATTATGGTCATTTCAGAGGAGACATTAGTCATATTAAAGAAGCAGACAGATTTACAAGCTGAGTCACATTGAATCAGAAAATGAAACTGGTGATATGAAAAGAGAAACAAAATATACACATCAGATCAGATCCGACAGGACTGAAGAGCTCAATATTAAACTGACCGTCTGCCGTCGGGCTGCAGTCACTGTTTTCACTTCTGGCCGAACACGGAGAGAGGAAATCCATCTGGAAGCACAAATCAGTCAATTAGTCAATCAGTCAATCATCAATGATCCATTAGCAGACACAACAAGCTGAGACAGTGTTTGTTTAATTAGGCTTTTAAACAGTAAATTAGAGTAAATAATTGTCTTTATGGCTGTGACTTTGACATCCAGTCCTCTCAGTCTGTGAAAAGATTTAATCTGTGTCTTTAAAACACATTAATGTTACTCTTTATTTTACATTTTAGCATCTTATTATCAAAATTTAAAACAATGTGAGACACGTTTGAAGCCGCACAGACTCTTAAGCGTTGATCTTCTCAAATCTGATGCAAATTTTGAAATTAAGTAGAAAAAAAATTGTACACAAATAAAAACACCTGCCCAAATAAACTAATAAATATATCTTGAGCTATGCATCTAAAACAAATCTGCTGGGAAATCTGATTGTGCATTTACCTCCAGATTCTTTCCAAACTGTAACAAATCTGTAGAAAATCTATTTCATGTTTTGTTTTAAGCATTTAAAAGTTTCAAATGTGCATTTTCCATTCATCAAAATGAATCACTGTGGCCAGAAATAAATGCCCCGGAGACATTCTTTACATTTCATGAGGCAGCACATGAAGTGTTCAGCTGTTCTTGGACTCACCATGCCATCGGAGCAGTTGGAGCGGGGGCTGGAGGCGTCCGAGTCCCCGCCGTAGTGTTCCAGTGGAGGGTAGAAGGCGTCCTCCCGGCCGGCCCTCAGCAGCGTCTGCAGGGACTCGATGTAGCTGATAGCGTTGCGCAGGATCTCCACTTTGGGCAGCCGCTGGTTCGGATTGGAGGCCGTGCAGCGTTTCAGGGTCTCAAAGGCGTCGTTGACTTTACCAAGCCGACGTCTTTCTCTCATGGTTGCCGCTTTTCTTCTGTCTGCATGTGTTGTCTTCCTCTTGCAGGCCTTGCAGGCCCACATCAGGCAGTGCCCGGCCTGGTGGAGGCCCCCGGGAGCCCTCACATGCTCATCCTTGGGGACGTGTTGGTGTTGATGGTGATGTTGGTGGTCCTCTGGCTTCAGCAGGCCGGCGTGTAACAGCCGAGCGTCCAGGTCATCAAAAAAGTTCATGTCACTGGTGCTGAAGCAGGGGTCATCGTAGAGGTCATCGGCTGAGGAGAGAGGGAAGGCAAGGTCGGACAGATCCATCGGCCTCTGCAGAGGATTCACTGAGTGAGACTAAAGAGTGAAGAGGAGAAAAAGTTTCACCAAAAGTCCCTCTGATGACTGAAGACGGAAAGAGAAAGTCTCCACAAAATGTTCTGTATCAGTTGAACTAAAAAGAGAATGAAGTTATAAAAAGAGAGCGGAAAAGAAAGGATGCTCTCTCTTAACACTCGCCTGTCAAAGTCAGCTGACCTGATTAAAAAACGTAGAAACAAACTACAGAGAAGTGACAGTGTTTTTAAAGGGCCAGTCTGTGTAACTTCAGCTCCCTTGGCTTTGGTTTCTCTTTATAAAGGAGTCAGTGTGGAGGCGGGGCTGTGGTGTAAGTGACCAATGAGCTGAGAGGTGTGGAGAGTGTGTGTGTGTGTGTGTGTGTGTGTGTAGGGGTGTGTAGGGTGTGGTGGGGTCACTGAGGTGAAACTCAGTAACAAAAAGGAAGTAATAAAAAGGCAATCAAGTCCTTCTTAAGAAATCATTCCGTCTGCAATTGAGTCTGACTGTCTTCTTACTTATAAATAAACCGATTCTAACACAAATATATAAACATCATTTAACTTTTCCTAACTTTCTCATAAACTAAGAAATAAAATCTCTGTTTGAACCTAAACTGGCTTATTACATTGTTACAGAATTGTGGATATCAAAGGTTAAAAAGATCATACAACTCAATCCAATACAAACTTTTTCAAGGAAACATTTTTTGCTGTGAAGTTTTTAGTTATAATTTCATTCTTTAAGCACCAACCGAAGGACTTAAAAAGCTGCATGTTTATTGTCACCTGCTGATTACACATGATAAAAACATTAACGCAGACACACACATGGGCCCAGAGTGTGTGGAGACACGGTTGTATTTCACAGGAAAAAATCAGTCCTGAAACAAGTTGTTAGAGACTGAACTTCTGTACAACCGGCTCTCAGCTGCAGCAGCAGTTTGTGATGTACTTGACCAATGTTTTCCATTAACACTAATAATAATTGTCATCAATAATAACAGGATAGAACTGTGCTCAAGTATCAGGGTATAAAGGCATGTTCATATTATCAAGGTGAGATAAATATGATCAATAAATATGATATATGATATGATAGATAAAAATTATCTTTATCTTTAAAATCCTACTGAAATAATATTTTTTATTTATTATTTTATTTATCTATTTATTTATTTATTTATTTATATTAGCATTTTTAAATTTTTTTATTGCAGACATTTTTAACCAATCCTGTTAATTATTCTCGCAAGTGTAAAAGTAAAATCCCTCTGACACTGAAGTGCCTCGGTGTGCCGTCCTGCTGAGGAGGTCAAGGTGTCACATCATGTCAAGTTGTCAGGTCCCCGATCTAAAGTGGACCTGGTTTAGGGTTTTAGGGTCATCACTGGACAACAGTTTAAGACAATTTGTCCAAACAGGTGAAATGATGTCAACTCACAGACGGACTGATTGTCATTTGTTTTAAGGTTTGTTTGAAGTGGACATCTGTTTTTTTTTTTTGTTTGTTGTTGATGTCGTCTCGGTTTCTTTCAAATGAACCACTGAAATCAGAGTTTTATTATATGTAAATACTGTAGATAACGTGTGTCTTTTACACAGCCTGTTTGCATCTATTAGCACAAATATAAATGACAACTTGGGAGATTTCTTTACACTTAGTTTGGTGACAGTCTGACCAAACTCCTAATTTAAATTTAACTAAACTAACTTGACAATATGTAATTTCAACCCTAAACCCTAAAGGACTGACACAAAATTTACCTGATGGTAATTTTATTGTAATTTGGTGAAGATTTTAATTATTTTGCAGCATTGTGAAAAACAGATAAAACCATTACTTTTTTATATGTTAGAAGTTTGTGTTGTTTTAAATCCAGAGAAGATGTTTGGTTTTGTAAGTCTATACGATGGTTCATAAATTCTGATTCTCATTTAAGATTGAACAGGACCTTTTCTTCTCTTTTTTTTGACATCTTTTGTGTTTATTTGTTGTCCTGCGATATTTCTCAGCCTCGGAGGTTTAGCGTCGAGGTGTGGGACAGAACAGCTCAGATCGCAGACTCCTCACAGCTTAATGGGAAGGCTCTGCGTTAAATTTAGCAGCTCGTGAAATTTAAGACGAGTGCCCTTCTACTGGAGGCTGGTATTATTTTGGAATTTCCCCCAACTCTCTCCCACCCCCACCCCCCGTTCTTTAGGGAACATTCAAAAGAACCAAAAGAACATGAACCTGATCTAAATGCTGCAATGAAGGTGTCACTCATGATGATTTTAAATAGTTCCACCTAAGTGAAAATGTCTCAACCCTGACCATCTTATCTAAACTGTTCCAGCATCTATTCTGTGGTATCCCAAAATGCATTGCGGGATGCTTAAATAAAAACTCAATACATTCGACACTCTGGACCTGCAGCCTCTGAAGTGACTGTTGATATTTCATCAAGTCGTAGAGCTCGGTTAAAAGACACAAAACAATCACACTTTCAGTGAGTATTATCATGCAATCTCCACATCAGTGTTGAAATCATGATGTCATAGTTATTTCTAATTCATCTTGTCATGACAGTGAACAAGAACAAATTTGAGGCCTTTGTTAATTTTTTTTTTTTTACATTTGCCGTCCTCTTAAATAATATTAATGTGACTGTTTAGTTTTGATTATGTAGTTGCTGTTCTCTCCATTGTGACAAACCCATTTATACTAATACATTTTAATATCTAGTTATTTTGAATGTTTATATTTCTTTAATATGTTTCACTAATTAACTTACATATTCACCTTATATATTTGCTTTGAAAAAAGTCAGATCTTTGTCATGGTTATTTCGTTGGTATCCAAACATTATTTTGTTTGTTTTTTATAATGAATTCTGTGGTGTCAGTCTGCAGGCGTTACTTTTCTGAGGTCATGTCAGGTCACGTCCGGGCCTCTGTTCCACCAGCCTTTGTCACTCGATGAAATCTCTCATTCACTTTTCCTTTCCTCGGTCTCGCTGAAAAAATGAAACGTGTTTTTGAAGTTTAGTCTCCATATTCCTCAATCCACTACAGCAGTCGCTAATAAATTGAAACCATCATGACTTTAACAAAGTTTGAAAAAACTACAGTTCCCATGAAAGTGCAGTAGTGCAAGTATTTAGTATTTAACTTGGTTTCATGGGTTTATGGGAATTGAGTTCTTGTTAAATGCTGCTAAAAAAACAAACATACTGTATATAAACACATGAAGACACATGACTGTTGAGAAAGTCTCTGTTCAAAGGCTGGATTTTCAGTTATAAGTTTCATTACATGTCAGTGGGATTTTGAATGAGGTTTGCGCTTCATCACTTAAACATGACGCGTGTATAAATACACCCCCTTCAACTGCCCCGTCATGTCCCAGTGTTTATTGCTGTAATATGTTGTGACGCATCAGATGGAAACTGAGACACTTTTGTTTTTGTCAAACAACGGCCTCCACACTCCTCCCTAATTTCTCAAAATCCTAATCACACTTGTATGAGTGTGATGCGTGAGAACAGTATTCCTCACACGCCTCCTCCTCTTCTTACACTGCCGGCTCAGCTTTACACTTATTTTGATATCAGCTGAGGTTCAGTGTTTATTGTCTGCATGCCAGTAAACTTGGACTCCACAAAATGTCTGGACATAAAAAAATCAATAAAAACTAAACACACTGAGAGATTATGATGACGGCTATAAGAAATTTCTGCAGAGGATAATTGTAATTTAAGATTCCTTTTAAAGAAACTACTTAGCTTTAGTTTCCCAGGCCGTGTATGAAACCTAACACAGATGCAGCGTCCCCTTGAAATAAAGTGCAGACCTACTTTGAAACTGCGAATACATTCAAACAATCCCTTTCAAGTGTAGTAATTAATACCTTGTTTCCAGGAGCTTAGTAACCCACAAGCAAAGCGGTAGAGGCCGGCAGTGTGACTGCGGCCTCCTGGTGCAGTGGTCCACCCCACTATAGGTGCCACAGTCCGCACCCCGGCCTCTGCGCCTTCAGCCCCCGAGGAAGAGCTCCAGGTACAGGCAGGCTCCTCTGGACTTCCTGAGAGAGCAGGCAGACAGGGAAGAGGAGAGGGAGGGGCAAGACACGAAGCTACAGACATGACTATACACACTATGCTGTATATAGTTATGTGTGTGTGTGTGTGTGTGTGTGTGTGTGTGTGTGTGTGTGTGTGTGTTTAGAGAGACAGAGGGAGTGTTCTTGCTACAGGCTGGAGGATGCTGCAGGTAAAGGTGTCCTGCATCTCTCTAAGAAAGCTGGTGGATACATACAGGTTGGTACATGGACGAGCTGCGTAGAAAGAGTTCATCATGTGCAGATCCTGGATTCTCAATGTGCACGTCCAGAAATGATCACTACAGTGGCACTGAGGAGAAAAGTCTTCTGTTTGTGTAACGTTTCCTCTGTGGTTCTGCAGGAGGACAAATCCTGACGTGACACCCGTCGATGGCACCGACAGCACTAACGGCCCCCCACCTCCTCCATCTCCTCTGGGTTGGTAGGATGGACATCATTTCCTCCATGACGCCGCGGACAGTCCTGCAAACTGTGTGACTTCATATGTAGTCAACAAACACAAACTGCTTCCTCCATAACAACAAACTCCCACAATAGGCGCATGTGGTGAATGAAAATGAATGCAGGCAATTTGCTGCATGATAAATTATTTTATCATTATTTATTTTATTTTATTTATTTTTTTTTCTGCTTCCTCCTGTCCTCAAGTTCATCCAAAGTACCAGAGTCCCAACTTTGCGTAAGCTACTTGGTTTTTAGAAAAGGCCGATATATAAACGAAGGCAAACGTAAAATTTGTCTGTACTAATCTATAAGGTCACAGAACATAAAGCTGATGTAACATTAGCTTTGGCTAACATCAGTTGACACAAAGCTAATGTAAAATTAGCTTGAGTGAACAGCCTGAGGTAAACTGCACAATAGAGATTTTTCTCTCTTCAAACATGGGCAGTTTATTATGTTTTAATGAGGATTTGGTGAAACTGATATTTAGCCAAGCCGTCGCTCAAATGTACGCTAATTAATGAGAGACACAAACTGAGGTTAGTTACTGCTGTAGAAGCACCATGGGGAAGAAATGAAAGTTACAGGAGTCACTTTCTCACACAGCAGAAACCCCGTTTTAAAACTGAACTTTGGACTTAAAATGAAAGAGAGAAATTGGAGAGTTAGTTCTGTAGTTCTTCTGAACCACCGCGGTCGTTTCCCAGCCGGCTGTGTCAACGTGTCATCTCTCCTCAATCCAGATTTCCTCTGCTTTTTGACTTTGGCTGAAGCTCTTAATCCCATTTCCGTGTGCTCTGAGCTACAGCAAACGTTTCGTGTTTCATAAGGACCTTGGTATCCCACCATGGACTGATGCCAGATCAGTTTATAGCGGCGGGTACCAGGAAGAGATATTTTCATTAAGCCGTTAAAGTCAGTGGGGGGCTGTCTCTTCTGCTGTTGAGTTGGAATTGATTTGTATTCATGGTATATGTATAATAAAATGTGGTGATGTGTGTCTCACAATAAAATTTTATCATATAATTTTACTACCACATCTTAATTATTATAAAAGAGCATTTACAGGGGCCAGTGGGGAGAACAGTCTACATTTAATCTGAAACCAGGGAGGGGCCCTTTCAGGTGGCAGCGTCCAGTGAGTCACAAATCTGTCTCAGCCAGAAGGCGTAACGATACAATGCTTGTTTAGGGAGACCCATGCCGCCCTCAGGGCTACTAGACCAGACCTTTTCTATGGCAAAAAGAAGACATTAATTCAGTATCAGGATGCAGTTCATCTCGGGACACTGATTTTCCCCCATTATGATAAAAACAATGTCAACCACCTTTCTGTATCTGATGAAATTCTCTTAAAATGAGGGTCCAAATTTTTCTCAGTTATTTTACCAACGTGTTGAGGGAAGAGAATATCAGACCACTGAAACAACCCAGCCAGGAGAAGAGTTTTAGGGCCGGATGAGGTCGGTACCATGGTCTCTGACTTTTACCTGGATAGTTAGCTGGATAGATTCAATATCATTCAAAAGTGCTGGGACAGATCTAACTGGGTCAGAGACAGACCACAATACTGTATGTCATCCACATGGAGCATGAACTTACTGGATGTAGACTGATTCATTCTAATTCCCCAAATATCTGGGTTCTTACTAATAACTGTTACTAATATTTGTTTGCACTGCAGCAAGAAAGGATTTCCATCTATCTCATTATGTTTTTGGCCAAATCCAAAACCCAAAGGCTCTGAGCGTGTGAAGCTTGTATCTCCGTCCGATTCTATCAGACACTGTCTCATATTCGAGTGAAATAGCTGCTGTTGCATGATTTAGCGTCCCACACAAACCACATAATATTTGCGAGGTGTCTCACAGTATCAGAAAGAATCTCTGTGTCTTACGAAGCTCGCCTGGATTCTGAGCAAGAAAAGAACTAAAAATGAAAAAACACATATTGTGGGTGTAAATACTCGATAACTCACTGATTTGATTGATTTTGCTCTGATCATCTCGACCAAATTAACCAACTACTCGGTGCAGCTCATGTGTTCATGTCGAAGTCTGTCTTTGTCAGTTGCTGCTGTTGTTTTTCTTTCAAGTGAAAACAAACAGACAGTAAACCTTGGGTCCCGTCACCTGTCGTCGACGTCGTCATCAAAGCTCAAACGAGGAAACCATGAAACCTCGTTCTGATCTGATTCCGCTGCGAGCGGACACGTTGGGACACGCAGAGCAGGGCGACAGCCTGCTGGACCTGGATGTGGATTCCAGATGGATCAGGGCTCAGGGGGACTCTCCAAACACAAACACACAGAACACCCCCACCACCACCACCACCCCCCTCCTCTGTTTTATGACTCCTGTCCATGACTTTTGCCTTGTGATGAGGTCAGACGACACTTTGGTGGAACCACTTTGTTTCTTAAAGCTTAAGTTTTTTTTTTGACATGTTCATTTCTTTAAAAGGAGAGTTAAAGCTGTTTATTAAAGCAGCAGGAGCCACAGCTACTCCTCTATAAAAGCTACAATTAATTCAATTTGGTTTGAAAGGTTTTGCAAACGTTATAATTCAGTGCATTTTCATTTCAGAAAAGCAGGAAAAGCAGGAACCATATTTCTAAAACGTAACACAAAGGTAAAGAGACTGACAGAAACTCACTTCATGCAGGTAGATCTCTGCTGGATGAACCCGTTCACGACCCAGTAACCACTGATTTGGAGATTTGCAGGTCACGACGTTGAAACCTTTAAATTGAAACAAAAATCATTTAGAAAACTGAACATTTATTAGATTCTGATTCATAATTTGCACCGACTCTTCCTCTTCTTGACTATTACCAAACACTGTTACTGAGCCGCCAGTGGCAGGAAGGGATTCTCATTTACTGAAACTGCATTGATCAGTGTGTAAGTGGAGAAACAGAAAACAGAAAAACCAAAAACAAAGTTGACTCAAAAATGCCCCAAAAACTGGATCAAACATATGGAGCAGAGTTGACAAGTAAAGTCAACCTGTGCGGACCAGTCGGAGCAGACCAGGTTAGTTCCAGTCCAAGAAGACCAAGCTAAACCAGAAGGTCCAGGCAGTGTTTACAGACAGCTGCCGTGTGTCGTAGTGATGTGACGGAGGAGTGGAGGTGGAGCTGGACAGGTGTACGGCCTCTCTCTGATCAGGCCGAGTGACGCTGCTACTGTCTGACTGTGAGTTACTACTTCCTGTTGCGTGAAGAGGTGGTTGACCTCTGGACACTCTGTGATGGGCATGACTAACTGCTCTAATAGCATGTAAATGGCCTACTGGGATGAGCACACACACACACACACACACACACACACACACACACACACACACACACACACACACACACACACACACACTCACACACACACACACACACACACACATACAGATTGGTTAACCATGCTGTGCCTTTCCCCTTCACTCCCTGTAATGTTCCTCAGAAGAAGAATAAGTCACATAACACTAAAGTTATTTTAAGTTAATACATTATCAGTCATTTAACATTGTCTAAACGATGTTGTTAAATGACTGGCTGTTGGAGAACCTCAGGGGTTGTATTTACATGAAACTCCTCTGGTTTAATCAGAAGCATAAAGAGGAAGATCTGGTTCTCTGATTATTCGAGCTTGTGTATGTAATTACAGGGAAGGGGAGAAGTTGGATATGACTCCGAATGTGCATTTCACGTAGAAAACATCCAGTCATTGAGCAGAAGCTTAAGATTCAACTGATAAACACACTGCAACTTAAAATCTGTTCACTTTTTTTTAAGGCAATTTAAGGATTTAGCTGGAGCACAAAACATCTTCATCAAGTTGACAACACACGTGCTGCAAAGAATCACAACACATGCAAATAAACAAACATGCTGCAAGTTCAGTCCTATGACACTTTCTGTCATGCATGTTGTTCCAGGTTGCTGTGGTTATATACAGCTGGAAATAATAAATAATTCAGTTGTAATTTCACACTTCTGGACAGTGACAGCGAAATGAGAATGAAATTTAATACTTATTTCAAAGTCATGTCATGCTGTGTAAAAGGTGTTAAGAAGTCTTAAATTTAACCTGCGGAAACCTCACGAACACGGCGATGAAGACAAGTCATATCAGGTTGAATGCCAGTCAGGAGAGAGGGGAACAGCATCCCTTAAATGCAACAGTGTGCACAACAGGTAGAATAAGATGCATATGACTGTTGGGGAAGTGGCTGCAGCATCTTAGCGCTCTGCCATGTCGTCAGCTGTCTGTAAATGTGAGTCATGTTTCTGTTTGTACAGGAAGCACCACCACACCTAATGTTACTGTAATCCTGCTTTAGATGCTGCAGTTCATCTAAATGCTGTATCATTTTAAATGCACTGTAGCTGTAACACAGTGAGTGTAACGGTACTGTACCTGCACTGTGAGTACTAAACATAGAGTGAGAGAGCAGGCGGCACGGTATCAGTGCGTGACCTCGGCTGCAGGTCGACACGCAGCAGCAGCTGGTGCTCGCTCTGATGTGAACTCCGGCTGTGGTTACTCATGTGTGACTGACTGACTCACTTATCCTTTAAAAAAAGAAAGAGATTTTCAGCAAAAGTACATTTTCAGTCACTGTTCCTGAGAGTTCTCCTGGTTTTCCCCTCTGTTGTGAAACAGTAGCAGGAGTCATGAATCACTGGAAAGAAGTGGTAAGAAAGTCACAGAAAAGTACTTCTGCTCTTGGTTGCACAATTCGTCTTCTTCTTCTGTATTTATTATCATTATTAGTGTTATTTTGATGAGCTGTTCTGTTTCAGTAAATCTCTTCCCATACAACCCCAGCTCCCACTCACTGCCATTTCCCAATCTAAATGAATTACTGTATAACACTGTAGTGTCACAGACAGAGGTTAGTTTTAAAAACAAAGACACTCCAGTGTGAGTTTATGTTTTACCACTGAAACAATCTGCAGAACGTGGAAAACAGTGGCGCGGTAAAGGTTAACTGTAGATGCAATGGACATTTCATTTAGTCTGCATGAACCAAATTATGCAGCAAAGACATACAATAGATTACAGGCTGGTGCAGACGCAGCTGGAAAGGTGTTGCTATGGTTTCAGATTGTATGTCAGGTGTAAATCTGTTTCTTCTTCTGATGTTTTTTGGCAGTTGGCAAACAGCATTTTGGTGCATTACTGCCTCCTGGTGCGTTCATGGATTCTTTCGGTTCACCCCTCACCAAAAACGCACGTTCAATGAAGAAGCTCTTTTAGCAGGTTCATGCACAACGCTGTAAGAAGTGATGATCTATCAACCAAACGTTCTGCTTTCTGTCTGTCGTGATGCGTTTTTTCCGTCTCACTATTTGTAAAGTATCAAAAAATTTCTCTGTCAGTTAAAGAGGAACTCATCAGAGTCTGTTTACAGGTGAGAGCTGCTGCTGCAGAGGTGAGGAAAGGAATATAAAGCCTTCAGTGTCATCAGGAGGAGGCCTGTGATAAATGTCTCATAAATGTCTCAAATCTTCAGCCAAACTGTCAACAGTTGAGATGCATTGTGGGTAATGTAGGCATCAGGTTTTCACAAGCGAGAAGATCACAATTTTTTTGAAATTTTTCTTCTACTTCACACTTCACTTCATTTCAAAGGTGAATATTGTAATTTGTTTTATTAAACTACTTTTATCAGACAGCTTCAAGTTTTCAATATGTACCATTGTACTGTGACTATTGCAGATTCATATTGCACTTTGTACATATTTGTATTATATTTATATAATATATATATATATATTCACATTTTACTGTAAATATTTTCTTGAAAAAAATGACTATTTTTAAGCTCTCTGACTTTCAGTGCTTGCTTTTGTTTTTATCTTTCTTTATATTTCTTCTTCTTACTATTTTATTGTGATGCACCAAAACCTACTTGGTAATAAACCTGATTCTGAATGTATTTTATTTTATCATTAACATGCTCCTCCCATATTAACACATCAATCAATAATAATCCAATAATACAGAATATATTTCTATATTTCTGAAAGAGGCCATTCTTTAGTTTTTATATGATCAGTACTTTTAGTTTTTGTGTTTAGTGCATTTTGTTGCTTCTATACTTTTACTTGTGACAGAGTATTTTACATTACGGTTTGCTTACTTATCTGAATACTGTTCAGGGTTAATGAGGTAGAACAATCTGTCTGCCCCCGCCACCCTTCACTGTGTTTTGGTCTTGAGAACAGATCAGGTCTTCACTTCTCTCAGGGGTCAAAGGTTAAATCAATTCAACCTGCTCTCTCTATCTGCTCCTGCTATGACAAAGCCATCAGGTCACTTCCTGTAGAGGGGACAAATGTCCGGCTCTCCCTCTCTGTCCCAGGACGTCACATGATGGCTTGGGGTCTGGCCTTGCCATCAGCTGTGTTTTCCCTCCTCCTCCTCCTCCTCGTGGATGTAAATCAGAGCGAGGCTGCCGTCCTGTTCAAAGACACGGTGGCAAAAGGAGCGGTGATTGAAGTGGTGACGGTGCTGATGTGTTTTATGAGCTTCTGACCTGAACAGGAAGTAAGACGCTGAAAATGGACTCATCAGCGCGTCACTGTCAAACTCTGGATCTCCATTTCTCCTGATCCAATCTTGTAAAAAAAACAAACAAACAAACAAACAAACAAACAATGCAATTAAAACAACAAGAGCTCAAAATACAATAAATATTCAATTCAGTTATGGATCCAAACCACAGTCCAAGACTGAAGACAAAATATAGGAATCAAGGGCTTTATATAAAGTTACATACCACTCTGCTTGAAAGGTTTACCTCCTCAAATGAACTACAAGAAATGCATAAATCACATTTTTACAAAACATGGAGGAGCAACCAGATCTGGATCTGCTCCAGCTCTGACTTCTTTAACATTTAAAACCTTTGAGTTTGTCAGTGTCTTTTTCCAAATCAAATTGGAGACTTTATTCGTATCTTACACTGTTTTTTTTTACTCTTCTGTTTATTCAGTTTTATTCCACTTAAGTTTTTTTTCTTATTTTATTTATTTCTTGTCATGTGACTTTTTATTGCTTTGGATTTCTTTTATATCTTGTCTTAATTTGTCTTAATGTTTTTATGTCTTATGTAAAACATACAAATTGCCTTGTTTTTTTATGTATCTTTCCATTGATTTCAGTATTTTGGAAACAGATGGGAACCAGTGGAGTCCTGAACAGTGGAAACAGACACATTTAAAGAAAGTTAGTGGTGAACATTAAAGACTAACCAACCAGCAACACCCGTGATTTCACACTGTCTTTACATGAAGTTGTTGTTGTGCGTCTCCAGCTCCTTGGTGTCGGAGGAATGTCAAAGCTGTAACATTGTTGGTTCACAGAATTAATACAAACATACAGCTCTAATGGTCGGGGTGTGGAGTTGGGGGGTGCAGCTGTTGTAGCAGGATTACCAGGGCAAGACGATCCCTCTCAAGCCCCCCAACCCCCCACCCCCACCCCCACCCCCGCCCTCACAGCCATAACATAGCACAACACAACCCCTCTTAACCCCTCCATGGACACCGGTGGTACCGGAAAGCTCTGACTGAGGCACAAGTTTAAAATGTTTGTCTGTTTCGAAAAGTGTGACTCCATGGTGCGTTCAGGAGCACTTCAGTTGTATTTCAGTGTTTATAATGTTTAGCACATTACCTGAGGTCTACACTGTCCATGGTGGATTATTAAAGTTTATAACTGAAGTTTAACACACAGATTATCACATGTGAAATACGCCGCTCCCGCCCTACAGAACAGCATGAGTCTCTGACTGAAAGTCTCTGTGATTGTTTAGTATCTTTGTTGTTATTCTGTGTTTAGTCATACTCATTTTGAATCTCTTTTTAATCACTGCATCTATATTTAGTCATTTTGTGTCTTTCTTTATAGTTGTATTTTGTCTTTTTGGTCTTTCGTGTTTCTCTGATGGTTTTGAGTCTCTTTGGGATAGTTTTGACTGTCTTCGTGGCCTTGTAACTGAGCTCTGTAACTTTCAAACAAGAAATGTTAACAGTCCCCAGAGGCCCTGGTCCAGGGCCCCCATGACTCTTCGGCCCCTGGGCCTGTGCCTGGTCGGCCCTTCAGTAATCCTGGCTGCTGTGTTGTAAAGAACAAAAACAGACCATGACTTCATCCAGAAAGCAACAGTCAGCAGGGCACTGCAGCTGCATGAACATGATACTAACTTCACCCACACCGACTGAACACAGAAGCATCAGTCGGGTTTCTTTGCTGCTGCAGATGCCAGTTTGGCAGTTTGACATGTCACATGTTTGGTGTCATCAGTGAGAGTTTCAGGCTGCGGTCCAGGCGGCTAGACGTCAGCAGCGGCGTCACTGCGAGCCCCACGATGTCCAGCCTGATCAGATGATCACTATGTGCCCTTCCCTGTCCCTCAGCGTAGGCTTACAGTAGAGGTGAAACCAGGTCAGGCATCCTAGTCGACTGGCACCATCAGGCTGAGATCTGCTGCCATGAGGATGATCAGGCTCAAGCCAAGGCCACATACACACCAGCCAGGACTCGCATCCAAATTTAGAGCAAATCTTCTCCAGATTTCCAAACAAAATGACACCAGTAACAATACAGAAACAGCTTTCCTCTTTCAAGATAACTAGAATCCAAATAGCTGGGTGAGAATTCAGGATTATTTTAGCCTGTCATCCTGAATCATTTAGGCCACATCTGAAGAGGGCCGGGGCTCTGACTCGGGACAGAATCGGATCTGAAGGGTGACTGCCCAGCTTACATGTCCGCTATAAACTGTTAGTCCCTGGATTTTGTGGGTTCAAGCCTCAGTATCATTTTCCCGCCTGCCCGTGCCAACATGCTGCAGCATGTAATCAGCCGTGTGTCGAGACCAGCCAGCAGGTATGGAGTCTGAGCCGGCTTTACTGGCCTTGTTTCCTCTCAGTATCCATCCTCACACATCTGGTTTAACAGTTGATTGATACTGGACTCTGGGTCTCTGAAATTAAAGAAGCAGTGGCAGCGTGGTCTGAACAGTGACACCAAACGCTGCTGTCTCACATCTGCTGTCTCAAAACCACAAACACTGAAGTCAGAATACAGATTTCTCCATGTTTCAGTGATGATGTGGAAACACAGCAAAGAGGTAGAGAAAAGCTGCTAAACAAAGTATCTACAAGTATTAAAGGTCCCATATTTTACACTTTTCCTGTGTTTTATTTGAAGTGTTGAAGAAGATATATTTGTGGGTTTAAGAACTAAAAACCATCTCAGTGTAGTTTTACATCTCCTCTCTCAGGCTTCTCTCTGGAGCTGTAGTGACAACAGGTTGGTGGGCCAATCAGAAAAGAGGAGGCTTTGAGGGTGAGGGCAGTGACTGCTTTGTTGTGACATCACAAAGTTACAGGAAGTCCCGACAGCTCATTTTTAAGGCTCAATTTCTGAATACAGGCTGTGTGTATTTCTTTGTGGACTGAGCGGTTTGATTCTTTCACAGTATTAATACAGAACCTAGACCTGATCTATAATCAAAGAACTACCTTTATACAATATGGGACCTTTAAGGATTTGTAAAACCTTCCAAATCCCTTTTTTTGAGTAAACTAAAATCAGTGCTTATCTCATAAACAGAACAAACAATTTTTAGTTTTTCCAAAGGAAATATTTATTGAAAATGCAAATGTACATTTGTATGATACAAATCCTCTTTAACTCTGCTATCCAGATGGGTCTGTTCGATATGAACAAACAAATTAGAAATTTAGTCCATAAAGAAACATACATCTATAACGCACCACCTTATATTTGCTTTGCTTTGCTTATTCTGTCATCGGGAATAAAACCAAATCAAAGTTTTGGACCCAGTTTGGTTTGTTTGTTCTGCATTTGGGCTGAAAGTTTCTCCTCTTTTCCTCCACAAACTCAGAACGGCTGTGCTCTATCAAACTCCAATAAATAAATAAAGTGCTCCACATACAGCTGGATATAAATCAGTTAATACACCTCACTAGCAGTGATTATTCAAAATACATGTGTAATCAGTAGATATACAGTTTATTTTTGTCTTACTAAAAGTGAAATATCTAAGAATTTGATATTGAAAATCATTTTTAAAAGTTAGGAAATTGAGTTATTTACAAAAACAAGTCACGACAGGAGGAATTCCTCAGGGCTCAACTGTCTGCAGCCCCACTCCTTTTTAAAAACGCATTTTCAATATGTTTGTAACTCTTTAGCCTGTGCGATGTACGGGAGCGCCCTGTGAAGATGATTTCACACTGAACATGTTCTCTTTCCTGCAGGCTGACAGGGAGGTGGTGGTGCAGCAGCGGTACTGTGCAGCATAATGTTTGAACACTGTGATTCAAATCGTCTGTGGTCCCAGTACCGACTCTTAAAGAGGCTATTTGTAAGTTATCTCTACCGCTGATCAGGTTTCTTCCTGGGAGCGGTTGGTGGTGTTGCTTGACAAGAACTCCAGCCATCGTTGTGTTACAGGACAGAGATTATAATACGCCCTCTGAGGAGCGCTACATCATCGCTTCAAGGCAGATTCTAGACAACAATGAGTCGCTATCAGAAAGAGACGAGACGGGCCGGGGCTAGCTGGTTAGCATGCAAACTTCAGCAGAAGAAAAGACGTGATAGAAACAATAGTTAACATTGGTGTTGCTTTCCACAGCTGGAGACAGCTCTTGGTGAGTCAAGGAAGTAAGTTTGATGCTGAACCCGCAGCGTTTCTTCTAGACCGGTAAGTAAACAGCTGTTAATGCTAACGTCGGCTAAGTAGCAATAGCAAAACTTACAAATAGCTCCTTTAAGTGTGGATCATGAGATGGAACAAATACAAAAAATTTTCAACATTATTTATCTGTGTATTTTTAAAAGTGTTCATGTATCATTTTGACATCAAGTAATCATTACTGAGATACAACAGCAGATAGTAAGTAAACAGTCTCAACTCTCTGCACTCTTCTGCCTAAGAGCTGAAAGACCTAAAACAGTTTGAGTTTCTCGGGACGGCAGACGAGTAAAAGAAAAAAGCAAAAGCCTAACGACTTCCTTTGCTCTTATAATTAAATTTACAAATATATGCATAAAATTTTGGTCATTGACGATTGACAGTCCATTTTTTTTATCAATCCCATGACTTTAATCACCGTTGTTACCGTCTTTTTGTTTTTGTCATAATTAACACCACTGGTTTGAATAAGAGGCTGACAGTCTGCTCCACCGTGCTCTCATTGGTTTATGTTACAGTTATGGTAAAATCAGATACAAACCAAAATGATATACTGATGTTAAAATGACACTCAAACAACTTCTATCACAACCACTATCACAGCTCTTAATGTATTTATTAGTAATATTGAATCTTGCCGCCACAAACATTCCCTGTGATAAATCTAAACTCTCATAAACGACGAATAAAATCATCCAGTCAGCTGAGCTGCAGAACCACATGCCTGCCAGCAGAGGCACCAGCCCAACTTACTGTCACATAATTTAACCCCTTACACATCCTGCGTCAATCGTGCAGTCCTCATCGTGTGTGTGTGTGTGTGTGTGTGTGTGTGTGTGTGTGTGTGTGTGTGTGTGTGTGTGTTTTCAGGACCACTGGCAGGAGCACTCAGTGGGCTCCTGGATGGTATAGCTGACCCAGGTGGCGTTGCCGCTGCAGTAGAGCTGCACCGAGCGCCGCTGCAGCCCCGTCTCCCTGCAGCACTTGCAGAAGCGAGCGTACGTGTTGATGTTGTAGTTGTAGATGCTGGCGGACGGACACTTCCCATCACATGACACGATGTTCACCTGCAGAACACAAAGGGTCAACTGAGTAGATGTACTTCTATTTAAACGTGGTCAAAGTTAAACGTTTATTTTACCAAAATGTCAAAAAGTACCAGGGCGCGATTATAGGACAGACTGTCATCCGTCCTTTTCAAAAGTTAGGTTATCTCCATCAGGACAACACATGACATAAAACATACCGGCCTGTTGCTGCGGCAGTCGTTCTTCCTGATCGTCATCCTCACCGTCACTTTCTGACACGACTTTCCGTCTTCTTTGCCTGTTCACACGACAACAGATGAAAACAAATCAGCTGGAACAAAGCTGGTGTGAAATATCCAGAAAAAACAAAAGACATGACATCTGTCAAATGTAGGGAAACAGCAAACACCGGGAAAGAGAGGAGCATGATAGAGAGGAAAGAAGAGGAAGAAGCGTGGGAAGCACTGAGGCTGTCGATCATGCAGTTTTAGTGGATGATTAGTTAAAAGCAACAAAAAGACAAATGAAGCATCATCCAAATGAGACAGAATTAATATTATTTTTTAGAGAAAAAATAATAATGAGAACCATCATGCACATAAAATGACAAAACGACAGAGTCTGTAAACATGCTCCATTAACACACATACACATACATTTAAGTGATGCGTCAATGCAGCTGCCATATTGGAAGTTGTGCCTCTGAGTGTGTGTGTGTGTGCGCGTCTATCAGGGCAGGATTAAAATCATCATAAATCACTTCACCTGGATATTCACCTCAGTTTGGTTTGTTACATTTGCTAAAAATGTGAGTTTTCACACCAAAATATTTTAAATAGAAATAAATAGTAACAGCAATATTTCTGATATACTTTTAAGGTGTTCTTACACTACACAGTTTCTAAGCAGCTTAACTCATCATAAGGACAGACACTTGACCTTATGTTAATCATCATTGTGATGTATCACTCTACATGTAGAAAACTGTACAATTACCTCTCACCTGTGAAATGTTTATTCCTTATCGTTTGGTTTTATCGTTTCTTTGATTAGAACAGTAAAATATTTTGTACTATCTGAAACGATCAGAATGGCAGCAGCAGAGACGCCTCTCACAAACAGGAAGTGACGTCTATGTGTATTCATCTATGTATCTAAACAAACAATAGCACAAACTTAAAGTTGCTATGTGTGGCACATATCCCATCAGCCATTGCCTGCTCTTCCATTCACCACCTGCCATCATCAGAAACTGTAGAAAATTCAGGAGTTTGTGTAATTGAGAACAAAACGCAGCATCACAGTCGCAGAATTCTTGTAATATTGACCTAGAATACAAAAATGAATTTATCCAAACTTCTACAAAGTGTCATTTGTAGCTTCAGCTTCCATTAGCTGTATGAAAAACAGAATTTAGTGCTTGATAAGTGGAAGTTTCTTACCGAACTGCTCCTTGTTAGTCAGTTTGAAAACTCTTCCGATGTTTTTATGTACACAGGCTTGAACCTTTGACTCTCACAGAACCAGATATTTTCTATTGATTTGTTACTTCAAAAACTCTGGATGCTCAAAATAACTCCTCCCACTTTGCTTCTGTAGAGTTCCTAAATAAATGTACGGACGATTGTTTCTCCAGTGTTTGTACTGCTGAGCCTGTGATGATAAAATGCCTCACATAGTAGCTTCAGTTCTCCACAGAGCGCCCCCTGGTGGCGCAGCAGCATGCAGATCCTCTACAGCAGCTACATGTTGGGTGAAAAGACCCCCGACACCAGCCCACATCCATATCTACTGACACATGCAGAAGTCTAAGCCCGACTACTGGGCCACTACCAACAGTACATTGTTGGCAATCAACAATGCACTGCCCAGACAGTGCTAAATGGGGAAAGAGTTTAGCTGTCGTGTACATGTACATGATCCACAGGGAGGGGGGGTTGTTGGTTTAAATACATGTTTCTGTCCTCTCAAGTGCAGCATCATTTTTTTGGCTGACATGAAGGATTCCCCCCGCCTTTGATGAGGGTGTAAAAAAAATAGTTTAATGTTTATGAAGCGAGGAGAATGTAACGTATAAATACATATCTCATTCTGTGGCCTGCTCTGGTTTGTTGCATCAGTAACTTCTACAGATTTGAATTTGAACGAGACCTGAAATGAGACAGCAGTTGAGAGGACTGTGGTGCGGGGGGGGGGTGTAGTCAGACTTTGGGGTTTCATCCTTATTGTTTTTGGAGGGAGTACATTGTTGAATATCAACAATGGCACTGACAAGCCTTGTTGTTTTGGTACCTCGTTCACAGTTTGTGTTAACTGTGGGAGTCAAGGGGCTAACAGGGAAAGGGAACAGAGGGAATCCAGTACCTGGTGGGATTGGTACATGATGGTAAGCTGCAGCACACAAACCACAAACCCACTTGTATGTCACCGGATGCTTTTCAGTGAGAGCTACGTCAATCATGTGGCGCTTTGTAAAGGTTATCTGTTGCCATGTTAACCAACTGATGACTGATGAATTCACTGAAAAGCACACTGACTCTCTAATCTGAATTCACAGTAGACAAATGTCATGGAAAACAACAGCCTGGGTCCAGACACGAGTCACTTCAGACACTGTGGTTGAAGACTTTGGACTGAAAACAGACAAACTGAAGGGCAAACATGTTGGAAACATGTTGAACAGGTGAAGGCGCTCTTCAGTGTCAGCTGCAGCCTACAGCTCTACACTAACTACCGTACTGCTGCTACGCTCAAGTCAGATACTCACATGTTTTGCAGCATCCATCCATGTAACTTACGACAGTTCCACCTATCTGAGAGCAGATGAGAGTCAAAATGTTAAGATAGTTTTTGAAAGATTTTTGTTATTCTCTGATGGCAAATTTTCAATATTAGGATTTATCCACTGAAACTGATTTTTTGTCAATTTTTCAACAAATGAATGTGAAAATGTTTGGAAATCGTCCATATAATGAAAATAATAAGCAGAGACAGAAACAGCATCATACACTATTATAAAAAACTCATTGTTCTGCCCTCTAGTGTTTGGAATTTGATGAGTGCAAATTTAGTTAGTATGAAAATCCTGGAAGACAATAATGATTTAAAAGTAATTTCATTTGACCTTAAAAAATGAATTCAGTAAAATGTGTGACTCTGGTCATGACTCTGGTGTGTGTATATGTTTCTGCCGGCTGACCTTCATACACTCTGTTTCGTTGAAGGGGGGGCAGCTGAAGGAGTAGGATATGAGTGTGGGACCAGACAGAGTGTCGGTGCAGTCGAACTTCATGCAGTTGGACACCCACGACTTCCCCGGCTGAAAACACACCAGCAACATCAACATCTGCACAACATCTGATTCAGGCTGAGTTACACCCACAAGGAACAAAATCCAGTTCAGGGATCGGAAAGTAATGTTGATCCAAGATCATCTTTAATGCCAACTGCTTTAGATCATTTACATTCAACAAACCTGTTGAAATCAGCTGCTGAAGTTTGAAAATAATTAAAGTACACCTCAGGAACCTGCTTCATTGTTACAGACAGATGAAAGAAATGCTTGAAATAAATCAAGACTCTAAACTGTGCACACCACCACAACTCTGAGCAGAAGGACCTCCTACCTTATAGAGCGCTGTTGTCCCGTTCTCATGTTCATAGAGGCAGGAAATATTCTTACAAACACCACAACACGTCGACTGGTCCTTGGGAGGGACGTAGATCTGATTCTGAAACACCCCGAAAACTTTCAAGATTAGTTTTGATAAACAATGAAAAAAACTGAAAATGAGAAAAAGACAGAAACTCTTTAGGAGAAAGAAGAGAAGAGGATTTCCCATCCAGTTTTCCCTATAAAACACATACAAAAACAATCTGTCACAAAACATCACTGCCTATGGCAAACAAGGCAGGTTTTTAATTCTTAAGGTTTTTAAGGAAACTAAAATCAATTATTATTGAGAATTTTCAAGATCTGCAGAAACTCTGAGATAAACGTTTATTCTTCTCCGTTGTTGTGTCTTTGTGAATCAAAGTAAAACATCACATCATGTTGGTGTGAACGACAGATTTTGGGAGATTTTTTTCTAAATCAGTTTTATTGGAATTAAATTATCTTGGAATTATCATAAATGTATTAAAACACAAATAAAATTCAAAAATGTTCTGGAAAAGTTATTCTTCTCTTGTTTTGTCTGACCAACAGTTCAGAACTGAAAGGTCAGAACCAGTGACTTTGTGGCAGTTTTGCTTAAAAAAATCAATCAATCAATGGTAAAATCTTTATTGTCTGTACAGTAGGTGATTTTACCTGTTTGTCTGGGACGCTTGGCATCTGTGGATCTTTTTTAAATCCACATATATTTATGGAAAAAGAAAAAGAAAAGGAAGAAAAGAGGAAGAATCAAAGAACAAGAACAAGAAAGAAAGAGAAGAAGAAAAAACTGACCACAAGCTGTAAAAGTTCAAGCCCTTCATGCCTGGATCCTGTGTCTACATGCACTGATCACTCTGTGTGTGTGTGTGTGTGTGTGTGTGTGTGTGCGTGTGTGTGTGTGTGTGTGTGCGTGTGTGTGTGTGCGTGTGTGTGTGTGTGTGTGTTACTGGTGTGTGTGAGTGTTGTGGTCTTACTGGTTGGCAGTGGGCGGAGCAGTTGATGCTGGAGGTGCGGAGCAGGTGGAAGCCGCTCGCCGGGTCGAGGCTGCGGCTGCACTGCCTGCTGTGACACAAGCCGTCGTCTCCGTGCTCCACCAGAGTCTGACCTGGCCGCAAGACGCCCCGCTCGCCAAACACACACACCGCCTCGCGCACTGAACACACACACAGAGGAGAGGTCAGAAGCTTTTTAATGGACTTTGTGTTAGTTTATGGAAACTGGTACAAAAATGTTTTGTTTATGTTGTTTAACTAATACATCATTTTAACTCAAATGTTCATCTTTTAATTGTCTCCCACTTTATGTTTTATAAAATAAAATTCACCACTAATATAAAGTAACAAACATAACAAATGAGCTAATACTAATGAGTTTATGTTGCCATGACAGAAAATGTGCAGTAGCTGCTCCAGGACAGCAGCCTCCCTCCCCAGCAGCACTCACCGCACTTGTATCTTTTGCAGGCACACTGGTTCTGTGGGTCGGACAGGAAGGCCCGGTCCACCTGTGCGGCCTCTCCCTGCAGAACACAAATAGAACCAGCCCTGGGTCACATAAACTCAGAAAACACACAGAGAATCATCAACTTGTATAAACAGAAGACGACATTAAAACACACACAGAGTTGGTGTTAAAATAGAAAAGAAACGAAAATAAGAGTCGTCTGGTGGTATCTTCAAAAAGTTTTTTCAGCTGACACATGATGTCGTCTATTAATGTTCAAACATAAAAGTCAGCAGAAAATGTTTTACATGTCAAACTCACAGAAAAATAAAATACATCATTAGATGTCCAAACAGAACGGCTGAGTTTTTAAAGTCGGGACATACCAGGCCACATTTTGGGGAGGCAATCTTCTCACAGGAACACTCTGAAAACAGAAAACCCAAATGATCATCATCTCCGCATTTAGCTAGCTTTTAGACAGACTGATAACGACACAGAACTAAATGTGCTAAGTCTGATTTAAACCTAAATAAATCTTTTCAATGCAAAAAGAGGATGTGAATCTCAAGCAGCGAGCTGCGAGTTTGAGTCGATTTAAAAATGATGCAGGCCGAGAAAATACAGACAATCTGTTGTGCAGGTTTGTCCAACGTGACCTGAATGCATCACTGACTGTTAGTAGTCGTACCGCATGTCTGGTTGGGGCAGCATCGACCCGTACTGGACAACGACATCACCGACATCCCAACAGGACAACTGATCTGAGGACACCTGTAGGGCTCACACACTGCGCACGCGCGCACGCACACACACACAAAATGCATCTATTTATTGAGAGCTGTTTTCAGCTGTATCATTCGAGTTCAGAGGTTATAAGTTTGTGTCAGCCAGAGTGACAAGAGTTTGTGAAGTCGGTGGATAAGTGTGTGTGCACTGACCACAGTGGTAGGCGGGGCAGCAGCGGTCGGTGGTGTTGCCATCGACTGTCAGCACCTCACCATCCTGGCAGTGAGGAGGCGTCTCCGGACAGGAGGAGCACACTGAGAAGGAAATACACATTCATTCATCACACTGGTGACTCTGAGTCAACTGATGATTCACTGACGTTTGAATGTGACACAGAACGAAGAGGTTCGTTTGACACTGTATGTGTTTGAACTGACTGCACATGTGGGCCAGGCAGCAGCTGCCGTCGGCTCTGGTGGCGATCAGAGTCTGGTCTTCTCTGCAGGCGGGAACGTCCGACTCACAGAGGTCAGGATCGCACTCTGTAACTCACAGAAACTCATTCATGAAATTCTTAAAAAATCGATAAGCAGTTAGCTTAGCTTAGCATGACAACTAGAAACAGGGGAAACTGCTTGCCTGGCTCTGTGTAAAGGTAAAATCTGCCAACTACCAGCTCCTCTAAAGCTAAATAATTATCAATAATTAGCATATTGGCCTGAATATAGGACGACCCTGACTATAACACACCTCCCTCTCTTCCTTCCCTTCTTTTTAGGACAGGAAACACTTTGTCACTCATCCTGCTGAGAATGTTTCCCTGAAGTACCGTTAATCCAAGATGGGATGCTGCATTCATGACATGTCAGAAATTACAAATTCCTACTCAGAAAAAATGATTTGAATACATGAACAGGTCAGATTTTTTAGCTCGGAAACTCAGGTACCCGATTTACCCGAATTGACATCATAACTACTACGATCATGGTGTCCTCCATCGTGACTGGTAAGGACAGTAATGGTTCATTCATCAAGACGTTTTCCTTCATGGCAGCAAAAGACGTCACACCGGCCTTTACAAACTCCTGCAGGTTAAAATGGACTAACCACACACTTTCAGGGGTGACTGACTCTGAAAGTCTATTCTATAAACAGACTGAAAACACTCGGTAACTGGACAACATTAACTCCTGATACTTGCTCCATTCAAAAAGAATTTCCAATGTTGTCTAGTCCTCGAATAAAAGACAACCAACCACTTTTTCAAACCTGATTTCCAGAAGTTTCATTCAGGACGTCAGTGTCTCAGTGCACAGAGTAAAGTGGTCAGAGGGAAACTCACCACACACATAGTCTGGACAGCAGGAGTCCTGTCTGTAGTACGACACCAGCTTCTCCCCGTATTTACACTCAGGAGGAAGCAGGTCACACAGGCTCTGGTTACACACTGCACAGTCACAAATGACATCATCACATCATAATTTTTCACTTCATAAAACACTTGAAGATTTGTTGATGAAGATATTTCAGACTGCTCGGGAACCCTTTGTGGCCTCACCGCAGACTTTCTGTGGGCAGCAGCTGCTGTCGTCGGCCAGGCTGATGATCACCTCCCCTGCTCGACGGCACACGGGCACCGCCACATTGGAGCAGTTGTACTCCACGGGGATGATGGTGTCATTGTCACAGCGGTACATGCAGCAGGCGTCCTTCGAGGCTTTCCACACCTCGCCGTGTGCACGAGGAACGCCAGAGCTGTCGGTGCAGGCTGCAGACACACAGCACGCACAAAGACAGCCATGAGATCTACTTCATTGGTTCAGGTTATTATACAGGTCTCTACAATTACAAAATAAGTTTTGATTCTGCAACACTAGTTTGTGACTTTGTAGTTTTAATGATCTACTATTCAGATTCCATAAACAATCTCATGCCTTCATAATCTAATGTTTCGACTTCCAGTCTGAGTTCTTGCTCTGTTGTTCAGGCTGTGAAACTGGGGTCTTACCACACTTCTCAGGTGAAATGCAGAGGGCGGAGTATGGCCGGTGGAGGAGTGTTCCCTCGGGACACACACACCCCTCAGTCAGGCCTGAACACTGGTCTGGGTCAGAGTCAAAGTCGTGGTTGGGGCAGGACTGAGATGTGCAGGCCGGCAGACAGGCCTGATACCGCAGAGTGTCGGGACACAGGAATGCTGCAGGAAGAGACACAAACACATTACTTTACTTTAGACTTTACTTTAAAAGAAAACATTAGCAAGTCAAGAAAAAAATTCAAGATGGCACTGCTTGGATGAATTGGACTTACCCATGCACAACTCACTGTAAGTGCGTATTTTGTTATATTAAAAAAACTACACTGCATTTAAGTGTCTGCACATCCACACTGGTGTTCAGTTCATGTTGGCCACCAAATTCCATGTTTAATAACAATCATAACACATACATTGTGATGTCTGTTCCAACAGATGCAAAAAAAACTGACACAGACACACACAGACCCACCATTTAACCTGTGTACACACTAAGTGCAGTTTGGTTTAGAGTTCACTGCCAGCACAAGAAACTCTTAACTGGAAATTTCCAGTTAAGATATTTAAGAGTTTTGGGCGGGCAGTGTGGTGTAGAGCAGCTGTTCGAATGTTTTACTGACGATTAGAAACTTACGGCAGTAATCTGGACTCCTCCACTCAATGCAGATATTAAACTTGTGACAGGAAGCCACATAGGCAGCCAAAGCTACACACTGGTTGTTGACATACTCTGCATCTCGTACCCAAACCTCACAAAATGTGCTGGGCGGGACCTGAAAACAAAAAAGAATTACAAGACAAGAGAATTATTCAAAGACACTCATTACAGTTATTATTATCATATATGAAGGAGCACTGAAGAAGTCATTAGTTTTTGGTCAAAGTAAGAGATTCTTCAGCACCTGTGCTCTGTTCTGCTTACGTCTACACATAATTCAGGTGTTATTGAGATTATTTTCTCAAGTCACATATTTTTGCTAGTTTGTGTCATGTAATTTGTCTTTTACTAACAACAAGTGAGACAGTGATAATGGCAGATAAATACATCTTGATCTTGATAATTGGCTCATATTTGAGTATCTAATGTTCTTTATATTTTCATCCTGCCTAGAAATAAAACCTGAATAGGAGCTTTCCCGGTTTCAGACAGAGTCCGGTTCCTCTGAGAGGAGAGGAACCTGGAAACTAGTTCACAGATGCGTTAACGTACGAAGGCGTGGCAGGGGGAGAAGGCGGGGTTCTGCAGCATGAGCAGGCAGCTGGAGCAGTCGCTGGTGGAGCAGTTGAGCTCGCGCCGGCGGCTGTGGCTGATGTAGCTGGTGGTATTGGGAACCTGCCAGCTGTCGATGAAAAGAGCTGGATCCTCGTTTACGCCCACTGTGGTGCCGTTGGCCAAAGTCAAGTCGTTGGTTGGGTCTCCATCACAGAAACCTAAGGTGGGTGTGGGAGGGGGTCACAAAAACACTACATTTACATGAACCAAATAACTGACAGTTACATCATAACATGGGAAACACATCATCTGAAACACTGTATAATGCTGATGCAGCCTGCAAACAAGACAAGTGTTTTTAAGAGCACTGAAGGATTTTGTGCATGAGTTCGACCACAGGAGTAAGACTACTCTTACCACAGAGGCCCTTGGTTGGAAGCTTGTTGCTGGAGCTGTCGGTGTCGATCACCATCATGCCGGTGCTGTGGTACCACTGCAACTTGAGACCGGCAGGGCTGCGGATCAGGTACATGTTGCCCGTGTCGTAGATCTCAAAGCCGTACTTTTTGAATCGAGGTTTGGCGTACCGTGAATTGACGTAGAGCTGAAGGAAAACAAGAAGTGCATGTAATCAGACAGAGCTTTAACCTGCTCACCTGGCACATAACATATACAGTAAAAATCAGGATGGGAAGGGAGTGCCTCTTACCCTCCTCTGCAGCCTGTTGATGATTATGTGGTTGGATTTGTGCGTGATGTTGAGCGCCACCAGACAAAGGTTGGTGAAATTCCAGAGGAGCTTAAAACAGGAAAAGAAAATCAGGTAGAAATGAATGAGAAATCAAATCAGTGACTTTTGTTCCCATCGTTTTAAGGAAACTTAAATTTACCGGTGACTCAGAGTCAGCAGGACACTCCTGAACCAGGACACTGACGGTCTCGTTGGGCAGCTGGGTCACTATGTACGAGGCGGCCTTGTAGATGGCAACGCTGTTCCCATCAAACGTGATTACGTTCAGGTCCGGAAACATCGAGCAGCGACCTGGAACATCAAGGAAAAATGACAATGATCTTCAATAACCACCATACAAAACATACATCAGCTGATCATTGTCATTTAGCAGAGCCACAATATTGTACACTCATAGATAGAATATGGTTTGTCTGTTTTCCTCACATGGACAGTCCCACTGAGGGCAGCACTTGTCTCCATTGACCAGGATGGCAAAGCCGAGCAGGCCACAGTTCGGGGGTTCAGAGCTGAAGGGACAGCTCAGAGATTTGTTGAACAGGACGAGCTGGTTGTTGACACAGATGTACTTTGTGCACTCATCAACAATCTCTGCATACGGAGGCTGGACGGAAACAAAATAAAAAAACTGAAAACCAGGAGTTACACAACAAAAAACATTAAGCACAGAGATATTTGTAAGCAGGAAAGAAAACAAATATTGTCATAGTTTAGTGTCAAAGAGGCTGATTTAACTTAAAATATATATAAACTTTTCATCATGTTACAGAAGTGTCCATTTGCCCAAAAAGCCTGTGGATACTCTCTGGAAAAAGTTAGTGACCCATGAGTTTAGAAAATGCACAAATAAACTGTGTTGAAATATGCTGATTGTATTTCTGCATAATATCAATAACTGTATCTACTGCTCTACATCAGAAAAATAAGATTTAAAGGGCCCATATTTTACACTCTTCCTGGGTTTTATGTGAAGTGTCCATAAGAAGATATATTTGTGGTTTTAAGAACAAAAACCATCTCTGTGTAGTTTTACATCTCCTCTCTCAGGCTTCTCTCTGGAGCTCTAGTAGCAACAGGTAAATCAGCCAATCAGATGAGAGGATCTTAGCCTCTCTTCTGATTGGCTGACTGTTTTGTGAGTGATTTAATAAAAATGTAGCAGATTTCAGGTAAACACTCCAGGCGGGCGGGGCTCAGGGTGTGGCTGAGAGCGGTGACTGTTGCGGTGGACATTTCACTTTATACAACATGGGACCTTTAACACTGGCTGCTTGATTAAAGCTGCAGCTGGTGCTCTTATTTTGAATTAGCTTTCAGAATATTCCTTCATGGATTTTTTTTGGAAACAAAGTCAACATGGAAGTTGTCCGTCTACCAATATGTTCAAATTCTCCGATTGACAGGTTGATGAATAATAACTGAACCCACAGTGCAAATCCTTAAAGTGGACACAGCCATGGACGTTGTGCTCTCCGCTGTATGTGTGGTCGTTTCCACTGTATGCGTGGTCATTTCCGCTGTATGTGTGGTCGGTGACGCCGGTGTTGTTGCACCTGGACTGGTGCGATCCACTCTATCCAGCTCAGGAGTTTGGACTGTGGTGGCTGCTGGGTGTGAAGTTGTAGAGGGAGTGGGTATACCAGGCTCCTGGGTGGAGATGACCACACCAGGTGGACGAGTCACCGGTTGGGATGTAGATGGTGACACGTCAGTCTCTTTGGTTGTCATAGTTTTCTCAGATGTGGCTGACTCTGTTGTGGTTGTCGTGGAGACAGCTGTAGATGCTGTAACTGTTGTTAAAGTAGGAACAGGCACTGAGGCGGTTGTGGTGGTCAGGCCAGGAACTGCTGCGGTTGTTTCGGTGAGTTCGGTCGTGTTCGCTGTAGCGACTGACTCAGGAGATGTTGCGACGGTTGCAGATGGCGCTCCTGATGTGGTTGTTGTGCCGGGAATTGGTGTGACAGTCGGCAGTCCAGGAGCGGTTGATCTGGTGGTTACTGTTGAGGGCCTCGCTGCTATGGTAACCCTTGCAGTGACCGGCCTGACGGTTGACCTCTCAGTCATTGTGATTCTTGTTGTCACAGGAACCCTGGGTGTCGTCCTGAGGGTTGTCGTCCGTGTGATGGTTGTAGTTGTTGTGGTGGGTGTAGCTCTGGTGGTGGACACCAGCCGGGTGGTTACTCTATCCGGGAAAGTTGTCGGCCTTGGAGCTGCTGATGTGGTTGTGTGCAGCGGAGACCAAGATGAAGGCGGTGTGGTTGTAGCTCTTGTTGTCACCTCCACTCGCCCCGTCACTGGATGTGTCGTATCTGTAATCGGCTGTGTGACGACAGGTCTAGGCGTGGTGGTAACAACACCTGGTGGAGCTCTTGTAGAGGCCGTTGTGAGAGGTGTCTCAGGAGCACCAGGTGCAGGTGGTGGGGGTGTTACCAGTTTCTGGGTTGTAGTGGCTGCAGTTTCTGTAGTTGATATTTCAGTATAAGTAGTAGTTCTGGTAGTGGAGGCCGTGGCAGCAGCTGATGTCGCAGAGGTGACAACCGGCTTTGTTGTTGTCACTGGAAGACGAGGTACTTCAGTAGTAATAGTGGAAGTGAGCACGTGGATGATAGATTCAGAAGTGACCTCTGGTGTAGTCTTCACTGTGGGGCTGTAGGCAGGGGTGGATGAGGTCTCCTGATGGGGTGGACGCCATGGCTCAGAGGTCCGCATGGTAGAGGCAGGATGAGCGGTGCTCTCTGTTGTTGGTGATAGAGGCACAGCGGTGGTTTCTGTGAGAGACACTGGCGCTAGAGTTGGTGGACCTGTGGATGCGGTGGAGGTTTCTGGAACCTCTGGAGGTCTTAGAGTTGTGGTCTGAGTGGTTCTCTCTGTTGTTGGGACGGCCACAGACCAGGAAGTTCTCTCAGTATGGGTTGTGGAGGTGGACACAGGAGAAGTCGTTGTGTCTGTACTCTTCGGAGTCGGAGGTGCAGCTGTTGTTGTGGTAGCTACAGGTATTTCAGACACAGTAGTTTCCTCTTTCTTTGTTGTTGTTCTCCAGTCTGTAGCAGTTGACGTAGGAGTAGGTGGTGCACTTGTAGTCGGTGCTACATGAAGTGGGGTTGATGTTGGTAACTCAGGAGCTGCTGTAGTGGAGGTTGTGACTTCAGTAGGAGAAGTATACTGAATCCTCTCTGTGGTAGCAGGTGGTGTTGTTGTTTCTGGACTTGTGTGTGGTGTTGTTTTACTGGTGGTGAAAGGTGAAACTGGTGTGACTGATTCTGTGATCTTTGCTGAAGTGGCTGTGGGCAAAGACACACTTCCTGTTTCAACAGGGGGCGAGGTCGGGAGAAGGGAAGCGGTTGTGAGCGCTGTGCTTGGTAAACCAGGAGGGATGGGTGTAGTTGTAGTTGGGGGAAGTCTCTCGGCTATTACAGTCTTTGTACTGATGTCTGTGTACGCAGTGGTAGCTGTACTGGGAACAGTGGTTTTGTCTGTAACTAAAGTCCCTGAAGTTGGAGTGGGACCTGGACTAGAAGATGTTACAGTTGGAGTAACTGCTGCTGAATGTGTTGTAGCCTCTGTGGTCTCTTTGGTTGTGTGTAGGACAGCAGGAGGAGGGGTACTGATGGTGGTTGGCCACTCGATGGAAGTGGTGGGCGGTGCTGAGGGTGTAGTTGGCAGCAGGGAGTCAGTGGGCTTGGTGGAGGAGGTGAGCCAGAACAGAGCCGTGATGGCAAAAGGAGCGCTGCTGGTCCTGAATGTGCTGGAGCTGAAGGGGCTGGTGGTGGAGCTCAGACCCAGGGTCGTACCTGTCACAGTGGTGGGAGGGGCTTCAGTCACTCTGACCGTAGACAGCGGCTCCACCAACTCTGGCCTGACAGCAGGGGGTGCTGTTGGTGATGATGGGGGTCCTGCTGTTCTTGAAAGTTCAGGACTGGCAGAAGGAGTGGTGGGGGCTGGTCGGGTCGGCTCATCCGGGGCAGGTGGAGCCTTAGTGGAGGTGGTCTGTATGCTGGCGACAGGAACAGTGGCGGTGGTCTTAGATGTGGGTCCGGTGTGTGGAGCAGTGGAGGATTTAGTGGCGACTGTGGTCTTGAGAGAGGTGGTGGAGGCAGCAGTGGTGGTGGTGGCTGAAGAGGTGACAGCTGTAGAGATCACCTGAGCAGTAGATGGGGTCACAGGCTGCAGAACAACTGGGGCCTTAATGCCTGAAACCAAACAATACAAAGTGTGTTAGAGAAGCACTGTAAATAAGGAAATGTAATATATGAAATATATGTCCCTATATCAACAGTGATGTTGCCAAATATGTGATCTATAAGGTGAATATTATTATCACATATATACGTCCTCTGGATAAATGAAGGTATATAACTTATATATACTATTTATATGAAATTCCCATACTAAAATTTGTGCATGCATATATATCATAGCATAAACATTAGCATAAGCATAACATTGTACATATTATATAACTTTATTTTCATATTCTTCATCTTTTTTAAATACTTGACATTGTCATTTTGCATTTTTTCTTTCTTGGTACTGTCCACGTAGCTGCTGTTACTCAAATTTCCCAAACTGTGGGACTAATAAAGTAATATCTTGACTTATAAATAATATGATATATACTTAATTTATGCATGCAAGTTTATTAAAACAACATGGACTCCACTGTACATACATTGAGAAATATCTTTTTTCTTGTTTCTATAAGAGTGAATGATTTTTTGGTGTTGTAAGAAAATTGCCTTTGATGTAAATATGGTTGTAATAAAAATAGAAGAGGGGTTGGTGGATACCTTTATTATGGATATTATAGATTATAGATACTTTTATTACCATTGTAATTTAATTACAAGACAACACCAGTGCTTACAAACTTTTCATTTCACAAATTTATAGCTTTTGAGTTGTTTATAATTTTGAGACCCACATTTGTGAAATACAGGTGTGAGTTCTGGTTCATGAGCAACTTGTTTCACATTTTAACATTTTAACTGTAGATGCCAACATCCACGAAGTATGGAGCACTGCAGAAAGGAGTAAATTGTCTTACTTTGTTTAATTTGGTGGTTACTAAGGTGTAAGTGGCAGGTGTAAGTAAAGATCTTAATAAATAACACCATCAAAGTTTTTTTAATTGCCGTCTACTTTCAAAAACAGTCCCTCACTGTGTAATCCCACCACTCAACACTGTGTCACTAAGAAATCAGTTCAATAACTGAGGGAAAAAAATCAGGGGATACTCACAGTCTTCAACATAGACACAGCGGCGGGTGACCTCATCCAGGACCATGTGTGGGGGGCAGACAGGAAGGCAGCCCTCCACTCTGTCCAGAGAGAAACACATTGTTATAAAAAAAAAAAAAACCTGACCCTAACTGTCTGAGTTTTACAGTTTTTATTTAATCAGAGTTCTCTGATATTCTGTCTGATATTTGTTTTCAGATGAGTACTGATGTATAGTCTTGTTATCTACTTTCAACAGTCTGAACAAGTAACTTGTGTCCACTGTATAATAAAGATCATTACTTTCGGGTTATGGAAGATATTGGTTATAACTAATATCTATCATCTAATATACTAGAGATTTGAACATCAGCTCCACACAAAATTTGTAACCAGTCATTTGGGGAAAAACACAAATACTAATAATACACATTTTTCTGTATGAAATAATTTCACTTTTCCTACACAAAAAGTAATGTAGCACTGATTATTCAATCTGGTATTTCTGACTCAAGTAATGAGACAAACATCCTTGAGAATGATATCTAATAATATCTAATATCTAATGGTATCTGATGTCCGAGGGTCAGTCCAGACCTGATGTTTCACTCAGACTCTAATAGAAACTAACTGTCTACAAACTGCTGTAGCTGTTGAAATTAAGGAAAAGGTCAAAAGTCTCACTGTGGGATGGTGACGCAGGCCTCAGCCGACGGGTCGCTGCAGGTCTTGAAGCAGGGGCTGACGCAGGAGTCGTACCTCCACTGACACTGAGGACCTGGACGGGCTTCTGGGTTGGAGCCTGATGAAAAACAAACACTTTTCACTTTCACTTCAAGATCAAACAAAAACATTAAATGTTTTTTTCTCAATTAGCATCTTTAAACAATTAAAATTTTAATTTTAATTTAATATAAATTTTGTGCTCAAAGTAGCATCATACCGACATAAAAATGAATGAACTGATTCATTATAAAATAGATTGATGAGCATTATTTCATTATATTAAACTGTTGTCCAACTAATTTAACCCTTAAGTAGCTTTACATTTAGAAAAAACATATTTATGACACGTGACAAATCAGTTTTGTTCATTGTGACACTTTGTTAAAGTTTCATCAGTTAAACGCATTATGTTAAGTTTGTAATAGTTGTTTTACTTCATTCTGGATGACGTGCTTTCTTTGGAAACTGTCAACTTAAGTGAAATGTAAAATAAAGTTCTGTGGTTTTGAACAAGTGTAATAATGGAACCATCTGTGGTTGTGGCAGGTTCAAAACCGTTAAAACATACTTAATAGCCTCAGTTTAACTGCTAATAGGCTATTGATGTGAAACATCAATTGCACTGACAGTGTTGTATAAGAAAAGTAGATCATGTTACTAATCTACTGTCTGAAAAGGATCCAGAAATGTTTTCACAGACCAGTAATGTGATGAACTTAGAAAGCCATTAATGTCTGTCTCATGTCTGGACTTCAGCCCTCACTCTGCATGTCTGTGGCATTCACTGCTGTCAGCAGGAAATCCAATCTGCTATTGGCCGCTGCGCCTTTTCCATTAACTAAAACAAATGCTGCCGTATTTTTAGCATCAGCGATTAGTCTGACTGCTGAGCATGAGGAAGAGGAAACACCAGTCTTGACCTTTGACACCAGAGAGAAGAGATCAACTGAACGCTTAGAAAAGCTCGAGCTTCAACAGGAAAATTCTTAAACGCACCTTTTACTGACAAAGTCTCTGACCCTCATCAGGTAAAACTCTATGTCAATCAATAAACACTGTGCTGACACAGAGGCACGTTGAACTGGCCATAGAAAAAACAACTGAAGACATTCGTCTGGTAATTACGATCTCCGTGTAGCATAATAACGACTTGTAATGAGAGAAATATATCACATAAATTCTAGAAACATTTCACTTCACTTTTCAGTTCAGTATTTTCCAGCTCATTTCCTGGAAACTTTCCTCATAATTTCCAAAAACTCAGCTGGTATTCAGCTGTTAATTGCCAGGATATTTCCAATAAAGGGCTACACAGTATTACAAGGGAAATTAAGACTGCAGCCTCAGTAACCCTGATGATGGTGATGTGATGCGTTTGCTTCAGTGCTGCTGACCTGTCAGCCTGAACAGCGTGGCCTTGCGGAAACTGTTGGTGTGTCTGTATTTGAGCAGGTGGAGATGAAGCAGCGTGGCGTGTAGGAAAAAGCTGGGCTTCGCGTGGGACTCCAGCGAGTCATAGCCGGGGATCCAGGTGTTCCTGTGGAGGACGAAGGTGGCTCCGTCCCAGAATGCCTTGCTCTCCTCCCACTTGGCCAGCCTCAAATGGCCACTGGGGTTCACATACAGGAAGTAGTTTGGTCTGTCAGCTGCCTCAAAGGAAACCCGTGATGTGTCTGTGTAGATGAAAACAAAAATGATTAGTCAGTATGCCAGGAAGCAGGTGAAGCAACATAGGAAGAAACACTGAGAAGAAGCACAAGCATTATGTGTTTGATATATTAAATATGAACATATGATAAAGGGACTGAGCTTATGTGTTTCTGTTCAACCTGAACGCCCTGCAATGCCTCACATCCACTAATGCACACACACACTCACTCATCAATGGTAGCAGAACTGATTGTGCAATGGGGATGAATGCCTAGTATGTTAGCAAACATTAGACAGGAATGCATTTGATAATGAAAGGAAAAATTAAATATATATGTAATGGAACAAAATGTGGCAGAAAAAGATCCAGAGTTCAGCAGTATCTCAGTAAATCTCAGAAAACAGTGAGAGCAGCTTGTTTCAGTCTTGGCTTGCTGACCAGCCTGTAGCTCAGGTTGCAACATTAGCATTTTGGCGATCGGATCTCTGAGCCCGTCTGCCACTGGAAGTCAATGGAGGGCCATCTCCTCCATCAGTGTTTTCACCGGGACACTCAAATCATTCCAAACACTGACGAACGCAGAGGAAACAGAGGAAGAGGAGAATGCCAGCAGAAAGAGTTTGTCTCTAAAACGCTGTGCAGACAGAGGCAGAACGGCCGGAAAACAGGATGGCAATGGGACGATCTTCTGTAATATTAACATTGAGAGAATTGGCGGATGTGTGGCGGACAACACCAAGCTCACCTGGACATCAAATCCAAGAACTTCTCAATAACCTAAGAGTAAGGTATAAAAATGTCAGTTGGCTTTTCCTCCTGTAAGCATTGTGGTTAAGGGAGTGGTGTTCTCAGGGAGAAGGTCAAGTTGGATGAGAAAACAAACCACTGTGGTATCTACACACCGATCAAACGTTCCCAAACTCCACTACACAAGTTTCCTTTCATGCACTGATACTGTATCTACTGTATCCTGCATTAGTGAAGCAGATAGTGACACTAAATGACTGTAAAATAAAACTATAAAGCTTCTCAACTAACCACAAGTTTCCCACACTTGCTCAGACATCAAATTCAATGACGTTTACATGATTTTCAAGGTCGTCTTCAAGGAAATTCCCACTTACTGCTCTTGTCAATTTAACAGATAATTTCAGTTATTAGTTGAAGCTAGTTCTTCTGTCTATGGCAATTTACACTATATTATTATAAAATATTAAACTCCTTTGCCTTTGCTGTGTGATATTCTTTGGACATTTAAAGACTAAAAAAAATGACATATTCAAAGGGAAAAATATTAATTAGATTGGAGTTGTCTCATTTTTAATCCTGCTCTTGTCAAAACAAGAAGAATTTATTTTTTATTTTTGGTTGCTATGGCGACACATCTCCACCACAGGGTTTTCCTCTTCAGTGTCTGTACTCCCAGAGAGAGAGAGAGAGAGAGAGAGAGCTGAAGCAAGTGAATTTAGGTTCTGCTGTGAATCTAAAAATAATTTTTAGATGATTGTGAGTCAGTTGAATTACATCTTTTCCAAAGCAAAAATTAAGAAGAAGGCTGTGGAGAGAGGAGGAAGAGTGTTGCGCAGAACACATAAATAATAATAATAAATAAACAAATAATCCCAGAGTCAGTTTTTGGAGTGACAAGAATCATGTGCTGTAAATAAAGTTAACTCACCATGTGGTCGGGCTCTGCTGAGGCCCGGTGTCATCATGAACTGTGACAAGATGCTGGTGGTGATGGTGCTGCTGAGGTTGGCCTGCTGCAGAAACACAGAGCCGCTGGACCTGCTGGCTACCAACACTGTGGTCTGATCCCTGAAGGTGACGAGTCTGAACGGGCCTTTACCCAGAACTACAGACAGGAGGCCACGTTAGTGCTGCAGCGCGTTAATGCAGTTCTCGCTCTTATACAACAGATCACACATACTCTAAATCTGTGACGAATGAATTTAAGATAAAATGACTAGAATGAATAAAAACGTTCAACAATTAGAACATATTGATTAATTACAGATGATCAAGTTTGAATGATGAGTTTTAGTCAAGTAGCTTCTTCTAGGTCAGTAGAGAATATGTCATACCTTTGTTGAAGAATTCACAATCATACGCTGCAGAGAGAGGGGAGACAGTTAATGATAATAATAAGGGTAATAAACATTTCAATTAGGTTGATAATCAAGTGTTAATGTGTTAATGTGGTACACCATCATTTTACAGATCTTATAAGCTGCTACAGAAGGCTCTACTAATGGTTAATGATTTATTAATGTTTCATGGGTTGTCAAGTTAAATCCTTATGAAAACTGATTTCAAGGAGGATTTCTACAATCCTTAGTGGTACAGAGAAGTAACACAGGTTTTTTGCTCCTTTAATTTTCTGCGTTCTGACTTACGGCATAAAGAGGGCGAGCGCCAGTCGACAGGAACGCCCTGGTGGCAGCATCGCTGTGCGTACGCCGCCACGCTGGTGCAAAAACACTCACAGTCACCTCCTCTGCTGCAGCCACATGTGTCTGCCAGGCAGTTCATGTAGAACCAGGTAACATCCACCTGAACACGAAGAAAAAACAAAACACTTTCTTTCACAAACCTCAAGGATTTGTAGGAATTGGATGGAGTTTGGCAGATTATGAATACATGAGATGGAGAGTTAGGTTGCAAGTTGTTTGTTAGCTGTAAAAGACAGTCAATGAGCAGAGCAACATGACATACCCAACAGATCTCTAAAGAGCCCGAGCTGCAGGATGGAGGGCTGCTGTTGTACAGTTACTCACCACTGGGTGGCAGGCCTGGAAGACTTCACTGAGCAGGACAGCACACTGCCGCTTAGCAAAAGGCTCTCTGAGTGGACTGAGGCTGCAGGGGTGTCTGATATCTGGACTGTTCACACACTGAAAACACACACACACAAAATGGTGTTAAATGACATGTTTCTATTAGAGGATGAGTAGTAAGGACTTAAAAATAATTTTCTGTAATAAGATTTCTGTACATTTTACAAAGGAAAGGGAAAAAACAAACAACAACACAGTATGGTTTTAAAAGTGTTTTATATATAAAAATTAAAAAAAGGTTTTTCTTACTTATAATAATTACTGTCATTAAGAATCTCATAATGTAAAATGTCTCTATGGGTTAACTATTCTCACACATCTCGCTCCACTTCAGTTTGTTAATGTGTGTTGTGTTACACACACATAAAGCCTGTCTGTAATGTTTCTACATTTAGCCCCAATTCCTATTTTACTTAAAACAATCTAAATAAATCTTGAATTTTGAGATCAAACACCTTTTTTGAGTTAAAAGGAGGAGGGTTTTTGAGTTAGGTTCCTCGTTTGAATTTGAAACAATGGCAAACATCATTTCACACTGTTCTTCAGTGAAGTGCTGCAACAAGCAGATACAGAATAAGAAATCTGTTATTTTACTTCAAAGCTACTTTGTTGAAAAATGTAACAGTTGACACTCACCTCTGCTGCAGTCCAGCTGTTTCCAAACTCCTGTGGTGTCGGGGAATCAATGTTGTCGGGCGTCCGCATCTCGTTAACCGTCTTCAGGTCAAAGTTCCCACACAGCCCGCTCAGCTTCCCCTGAACACATCACCAACATTTCTCTCCATATCATAATCTCCTTACTGTCATATCCTCTTCACCTAACACACTGAACCTCACTGTCTATTCATGTTGATCGATCTGAATAAAAGCTAATGCTCCTACTTCAGCATTGTTGCAGGACAGTGTCTGATCACCAGTGGCAGCACTGAGCACACTGCTGTTTGTTTTATGAACATCTGTGTGACTAGAATTTTCAGGTTTTCTCTTATTTCCACCATAAAAGCAAACAACAAATCATTCAAATATCTAATAAATCAATCTTAACTGAAGGTCCACTTACTTCCTTGTTCCCCACCTTTCAATCACATCACATGGTCTTCATCAGGACATGGAATTTGCCAGCACAGATGAGAAGTCATTAGAGTGCTCATAATGCAAAGATTTAACACCTACAGTTCTATGATAACTCAGCATACTCCATCTGCTGATGACAACCATGTGATAGGGCCGAAAGCTCTCATACAAGCAAGTAAGAGGACCTTTAGTTGAGGCTGTTTTGTCAACTATTATTTCAAGTCAAGCATAAACTGTCAAGCTCAGCTTCAAATATTATTTATCCTCATCAGGGAGGACAAGGGGAGACAGGAGCAACGGGACTGATGGGAAATGTGTTTGTAGTCACTCTAGATAAGAGCTTTGGCTAATTGCTCCAAATGCAAGCTAGAGAGACACATCACAGAACCAGGGTCCCTACCTGCCAGCGAGGTCCAACCTGGATATGGACTGTGGTCTTACGGTCCCAGAGGATGGTGACATCTTCCTCAGGGAAGTGAATCACTGTGAAGTATCCAGCCGGCCAGATGAACATCCTCTGCTTCCTGTCAATCACACTGGATGGATTCTAGATAGGGAAGTTGAATTTTACAGAAATATTCTCAACTCTTATTCTCATGGTGACTTAAATATGACAATAACTTCCATATTCTATATTTTAGGTTTATTTCATTTAAATGTACGAGATTATACTGCAAGTGTGCTGCTGGAAAGCAGCATTATTCTTTTTAAAAAATCTAGAAAATGTATTGAAGGCGTCTCTTACTGGCTTCCCAGTGTCATCATCAAATGCTATGAAGGATCTTCCGATGCTGATCAACAGAGATTTCCTGCAGATGACTCCGCTGTCGAAACAGTCCACGTTCTCAGCTGAAACACTGAGCATCACATCCGCGCTGCTCTGTGGAAGAGATCACAGAAAATATATACTGTGAACGACATCAGTGTTTTTAACTCTATGAGTTACTTCAGAATAAAAGTCTGTTTTAATTAACCCCCTGAATTTATCATTTTAACTGCACAACTCCAAATTTCTTTACATTTTGATGCTTCTAAAATAAAAAATTACAAAAATGACAAATTAGCAGGTCTGCTACATTTTACTCGTTTTACTTTTAAGGACCAGCGTGTTGGATTTAGTGGCATCTAGTGGTGAGGTAGTAAATTGCAAGTAGCTGAATACCCCTCCGTTTCCAAGGATGTGGGAAAACATACGGTGGCTATCAGGTGACGTAAAAACGTCCCTCGAGCCAGTGTTTGGTTTGTCCATTCTGGGCTACTGTACAAACAAGAATAACATGGCAGGCTCAATGAAAGAGTACACGCTCCCTAACTAAGCTACTAAAAATACAACAACTCTTTGTTTCAGGTGATTATAAAATAACAAAAAATTATGATTATATTCCATCTCTGCCAATAGATCCCCTAGATCCCACACACTGGTCCTTTAATACCACAATAATTATCTGACTTGTCAGTACAAGAAAAGGTTCTTATTTACTGCAGTGATCAACGTTTGTTACATGGGGACATTAAGTCCAGGTGAAAATCTTATATACCGGTAGCTCATATTTTTCAATAAAAACCTGATACATCCCCCAAAGTACCCCCCAAAAAACAAAAACTAAAAGCCTTAAGTGTACAGATGAATGGCCAGTGGGTTAAAATATGCAAAACCAGTTTTAGTTCTTTTACCATATATAAATACTTTCAATACCTTTACAAGATAGACTTTGCAAGCACCAACATAGTCAAACAGCAGGCCGTCAAACGTCCTGTAGTGGCGATCACCGTAAGCCGTGCACATGGATGGACACGGACGAAACACACACTGGAACGTCCCATGCTGGCAAACACTACAAAGACAGCACAGCTCGAGTGATTCAGCATCAACTTGTTCCCACTTAGTGCAAGGACATTTTTTTCATGTATAATGGCCTCCTTTTGTCCCGAGCCTCAGGTTTACAGCCGGCAGAAAAGTGGCCAGTGAATTGTCAAAGGCTGAATCGCCGCTCATTGCGCTATTAGGCTGTCATCTACATCTACTTGGCTATGGCTTGAAGAGGAATTGGAGGGATGGGAGAATGACTGAGATCACTGGGAGAGTGTTTCCTTTCACCAGTTCATGAACAGTCTGAAGCAGAGGGAATCAAAGAGTCATACAAGGGCCCGCTCTGTTTTCCAGGCCTTTTTTATGTCCTGTGATAGCTGAGAATTATGGATATCAGGTGGCCACTTTTGCTGCTCTGACAATCTCAGGTCTCATCGCTTTCAGGCAAGGATCTGACTTAGAAAAAATTAGTAACGTTGTTGGAGATTTGTCTTAATCCTGACAGATATTGTTGGCAGATGATTGATGAGCGAAATACAAATTAGTACACCAAGGAAAAATGGATGAAGATGCACTGGAGGAAGGAAGGAGAACTGAATTGAAGGGTAAAGATCATGTGGAAACAGAGCCCAGATGTTGTATTTTAATGAACAAAGTTGTGTAAAAAAACATAATCTGATTTTGTATGTGGCTGTGTCCCCACAAATGCATGAACATACCACTGATGGCAGGGGGAGGAGACTCTGTCGCCTGGGTAATACTCCTTTCCTTTCCACAGACAGGGACAGGCTGCTGGTTCAAAGCACTCATCTCCATGTTTCAGCAAGCTGGGAGCAAGCACACAGATTTGGTTAAGGATAAAACTGTTTTAAAGCTCTTTATTTACTGGTACGGAAAATCAAGCTTGAATGTTGTGGTTTGAGATCAACACATTCTGATGCACAAATATGTTTTATTGGTTTAAACCCTGAAACTGTATCTCCTTAACCTTAGAGGAGGCACGGGGTCCCTGATGTATCTTGTTCAAACATCAGTGAGGAAGAATTCAATTCAGTTTGCTTGGTTTGTCTAATGAGAATGAGGACGTTTACCAATTTATGGTGCCAAGATGCCTGATAATATCTCAATGCTGTAACAGGAGAATTTTGGTGTGATCTGTTCAAAGTGACAACTTGATCCAACCAGCGAAAAAAGGCAAAAACACTGAGTAAAGGATGTGAGTTGCAGTTTTTCCTACTAGGAAACTAATTAAAGATCAAAAAGGGTCTGAACAATATAGGGTTGATTGGGTTGCATGAGCGTTAAGGCTTTTTTCAATTATTATCACAAAAGAGTGAAAAATGTCCCAGAGCTCATATTCAAATTGTTTGTTTTGTCTAACAAAAAGAGAAAATACAGTAAATCCTAAGATTAAAGAAGCTGGAACCAGAGGATGTTTCACATTTTTGCTTGATAATTGACTTAAACAATCATATTGATCATGAAAATTGTTGCCGATTAATTTTCTGTCAATCAACAAATGACAAATCAAAACTGTGAAGGGGGGATATATGATGATATAAGTTTTCTCTGCCACTGAACATAGTTTCCTGCTGTGAGCAGGAAAGCCAAGAGATGCAGCCATTGTTACACTTACAATTCAAGAGGTTATAATACGCCCTCTGAGCAGTGCTACGTCTTCAGGGCACACTGGACAAGTAAAGTAAAGAGAGGGGCTGACCAGGCCGGGACTACCTGGTTAGCATGCTAACTTCAGTAAAAGAAAAGACGTGATAGAAATAGAAGCAAAATCAGCTCTTGGCAAGTAAAGGAATTAAGTTTGATGCTGAACTTGCAACGTTTCTTCTAGACTGGTATGTAAACAGCTGTTAATGCTAATGTTGGCTATGTAGCAATAGCAAAGACTTACATATAGCTTCTTTAAAGCTTTAGTGTAGTGTCTATGACACTGGAGACACATTCTGTGTCCTGTCAACTGTGAAGCCTTCATTCCCAAACCTTAACCAAGTGCTTTCAGGTAACTGAACCTAATCAGACTTTACCATAGACAAAGCTGATGTGAGTCATTTAAGGGTTTTTCTTACAAACACTGACAAACAAAATCATTTAAGCACAAAGACATCTTTAATCAAACTTTTCACCATCGGACCAAAGGTAACCAGTGCATGTGGTTGCACATGAAGATCGCAGATGTAAAGCCAAGCAGAGCAACAATACACCTGGATGAGGTGTTCATTCAAATCATGAATAGGCCGATGATAGAGCCTCATATCTCACAACACTAATGCGAAGCTGTGGCCGTTATTGTTCAGGAACTATGGTCTAACAGGATGCTATCAAGTTATAACATAATCGTGATTTGGAGCTCCTGTGTTCATCTCTAACCCAGATATGAGGACTCGTCCTTTGCCAAGAGAATGACAGAGGCAGAGCCAAAGCAGGTTAGCTTCCAGAGCAGAGCGATGCCAGGAAATGAGAGAGAATTTCAGGGATGGGCGACTGTGGATGAAAAGCGGTAACACTCGTTGGCTACATGAGAAAACCAGACAATTAGGATTCTCAGAGATAGAGAGAGAAACACTCTTTGTCTGGATCCCTCCATTTTCTTTCCACTCTGCGAGACGAAGCTGATAAGTATCTTGTAATATCCAGGGTTGAGCTATATCCACTGGCGAGGCAGCAGACAATGAATTGACATACTGAATGGTCCCGCCGCAAACCTCAGGTTCATCTGAGTAGAGTTACACCCCAGATAAAACGGTGTTAACAGCTTCCTTTATCCCCCCGCCAAGCCACTGTATCAATTACTCCGATCAAAGATTGTAAAATCATTCTTTCTCCCGACTTATGTGCACATCATGAACACGGCTCTCATTTTGATATTTCATTTTATCGGGCAAGGTAAAAGTGACTGAGGAAGATGTATCTTCATAGTGTGGCGAATGGCGGTCAGGCGGCGCGGTGGGTCGAATGCAGTCTGTGATGCATCTGGTGCAGTGCCAGGTTATGCAGACCCACTGGAGATCACACGTTTAATTATCCAAGGTAACAAAAGTGGAAAGTGTCACATTACTGTCACTAGCCTTCAGTATCTGATGAGGCTTTGACCTACGTTATGAATGTCAGATCTAACAAATCATTCCATGTGCTGCTAAGTAGGCCAGTGAAATAAGTAGATAAAATTTTCCATGATAAATAGTGCAGGGAAAAAACTTTGCATGTCTTCCCCATTTCTGCCAGACAATGAGAAATAGTCTGCTTCCTCTGAATGGCCTCATCGTTTTAAGTTGTTCTTAGTTGTTACAGATAATAATAATAATAATAATCATCATCATCATAATAATCATCATCATAATAAGGTTGAGATAACATAAGATAAAATTAAGAACGGACAATAAAATTATAAATGAAATAAACAGTTTAAAATGTTTTAAAAAATTAGGGACGAGTGCGACAATGAGTTACAGTAAAAATGAGAGCGAACTCTCTAAAATGATTAAATGAATCGATACAATAAGAAAAAGGATAATAATAATAATAATATAATAATAGATTTAAGAAGTAGATTCAAAATTTTTTTTAATTCTGCAGATCTAAAAATACAACTAAAGACATTCAGTTCTCCCAGGTTTTTTTGTAGCACTCAAATGTTTCCAAATACCGTTGAGTCATGTCACCTGAGAGGTTTGAGATTATCTTGTGTACGTCCTTATTCTGCATCGTATCACTCTCTACTTGTTTGTAACACCCCAAAACCCTCCAACCAAGCAGGCAACAGGTTGTTCCGTTGTGAGTAGATACTGTAACCAAAGCCAAATTCCCGAAATGCTGAATGCTGGTCCCGCGTTGCACCTGAAAGTCCAGGTTCATATGAGTTCAGCTGGGCTAATTGACACGGAATGAGGAATGAATGAATGGTCTACATTTTTATCATAAACAAAGTGTGCCATTGTGAATGAAAACACAATGGGTTCTTCTGTCAGCACCTCAGCTAATTATTTCCCATTAGAGGTTTTAAGTCCTGCTGCAGATGAATAACTCGCATTTCAGTTTGAGTAAGGATCTATTTTTTCTGTTTTCATGGTAATCATCTGAGTGTTGTACTAATATGACAGAGCAGGCAGCTGCTTATCATCTGCTGTCTGTTTTCCAAAGGACCATCTGAAGATGGAGCACTGAGGTTATTGCAGGCCGACAAATATGACAAATACGACGGATAAAACGCAAAACAGAAAAACCTTCCTAAGACATAAAAATGAGAATGTAGTAGTGGAAGCAAGTACATTTACTCAAGTATTCTGTAATTCTGTAATTTGATGTACTTGTACTTCACTGGAGTATTTCAATTTTCTGTTGCTTTATACTTTATACTCTACTACAGCTCAGGGGTAAATGTTGTATTTTTCAGTCCACAACATTTATTTGATAACTTTAGTTAATAGCTACTTTACATATTAAGATTTATAAAACATGAAATTACACTACCTGACATTATACACAAGTTTAAAATTTTAAAATTTAAAAAAATTGTCTGCTAATTGGTTGAGAAAGGATCGGTCAGCCAATCAGAGGAGAGCCTCTGAGGCTTTTCTGAGTGACGCAGTAAAGGCAAATAACAAAGTTCAATCAGCGCTGGAATGAGCCGAACAGACAAAAAAATTGCATCATCAAAATCGGACTGAAATTCTCTGGCTGGATTTGGTGTGGAGCTACCGAAGCCTTGGGCCTGGTACTGGTACAAACACCCGGAACATCTGGTGGCGTCGGGGTGACCGTCCATGGTGTTGCAGTGTTCAGATTTAATGCAGTGGAGTTGTGAGTGCTGGAGTCCACTGCCCCTGCGTTCAGCTCACTCTCCTTCGCTGCTAGACCCTTCAGGCGAACTGGTACTGTGCAAATGAGCATTGAGGCCAAGGGTGTGTGGCTGCAGAATTCAAGGCCATCAGGAACAACAGGGAGGTGGGTGATCTGGCCACTTGGGCAACAAGACTGGAATCTGGCGAGTGGACTACCAGGAGAAGGAGCTGTCTGCTCTTCCATCGCTGACTGTAAATGGGATTGATTGGGACTGCAGACGAGAGACCAGCAGTGACGTTAAGGTGAATGCAAGCAAGGAACTTTTACCAACAGCAGCATGACGGCGGCGGATACGTATGTGGTAATGAAGGTGGAATTATACTTTGTCTGGGCAGCAGCTACAGAAACAAAGCCGTCAAGCAGTTACTCCAACTCAAGGCAGTATGTGTCCACACACACACACACACACACACAGGCATGATAAAATCTGGTTTTCAGTCCGAGTGTAATTCATAAAACATCACAAGTGATAAAACAGGAAACCTAAAACAGCAAGATAAAAGTAATCCAACGATTGGCAGAAGAATTGTGTTAAAAGGTCAAACAAGCAGGCGCCCCATGTGTAGAGGCTACAGTCCTCGCTGCAGTTGGCCCCGGTTCGAGTCCCGCATCGGACAGCCTTTACTGCATGTCATTCCCCCTCTCTGCCTCCCCATTTCCTGTCTCTCTACTGTCCTGTCGAAGAAAGGCATAAAAAGCCCCAAAAAAATATACTTTAAAAAAAAAAAAAGGTCGAACAAAAGTCCTTAATAGAGATTGAATAAATATAGAAGAAAATTGAAGTAAACACTTCTTTTCAGATTCCGCCTCAAACACGTAAAACATGGTGTACATACACAAACTGTTTTGATCTTTCTGTTAGTTAGTGATATAATCTATTTTTAGTTTTCCAGTATCGCCACATCATTTTGTGTCTAAGAGAACCTTTAAATCGTCTCCCCGTCACTGCACTTATTAATACTGCTGTCAGCCTGAATGAGATCTTTGTGTCCATGTTTACCAAAAAATTAGTTCACAAACTATCAAGTTTAAGGGAGTTTTTTAACACCCTTACTGTGACTGGCATTTTGGAAGTCAGAGTTGACCATAAAGGTCGTTATGCTTGTGGACAAAAGGATTAAATGAATCACGCCAATGAGGTCAGCAGAGATGACGCAGGGTTGAGATGACCACGAGGCATCTCCATATCTGACTGACCTTTTCTCTGTGTCACTGTGCTTCATGATGTTAGACGATATACTGCACGAACCTGGTGCTATTTATAGACCGAGACTGACAAGAGGAAGGGGGGAACCTCGGTCACAATGCACATTTCTAAATAAATCTAAATATATCGTTACGTTTGGTGCTAAAAAAACATTCTTTACTTCAAGAGATTTTTGTTAAAACTCTCAGCTTTTTACTGTGACAACAAAATATAATAGACTATATATTACTACCTACTGGCGAACTGCACTTCTTTTAGGATATGGCTTAGCTTAGTTTATTTCATAGTAAGTACATGTTTACTAGAATAAAAAATATATCTGTTTGAGGTCATTGTAGTGATGTAGTGTGGACATTAGAGCATTCATTTTCAACCATATTTTTTGATATGTTTTTATGTTATATTGTTATTGGATTTTTCAAATATTCAGATCAATATTAGTCACCTGGCTGTTTAAAAAAGGCGGGTTTGTTCAGAACGTCAGGTCTCGCACAACGATGACACAGTAGTGACGATTCTCTCTGACCAATCTGAGGTCTCCAGTTTTTCATGTCACTTTTTGGTATCGACTCCACTGATACCAAAGACAGTACCAGGTACCAGGTACTATCCACAACTTTTGCCTGATGGAGTCGAGTGGAGCTGGTACCATGCAGTGGAAAAGGGCTATTAGTGTATTGAAAGACCTGTCAATCAATTTGCGAATCATGGCAGCTTCTTCATCTGTGTTTTGACACTTTTGTTTACATTTTAAACATGGATTGGGCTTTTGGGTACCTGTGTTACCAAATGCCTTTGAAGGTGGATTATTTTATTATATCATTATTCATTATTTTTATATATAATATTCTTGCCTTTTACTTTTTAGTTTTGTGTTCTACATTTTGTATTCAATCACATTTTATCTTGATGTGTCATGCTTGTTCTGCAAGTGTGTAGACTACTGTTGTCTCCACGGTGTAGAGCTACCATCAGTCAGCTATGAAACCTGCGTCATAAACCGGTACATGTTTAAACTGACCCCTGCCTGTTCATATTGTAATCGGGATGACTCCTGGTTGATGTCGCAGAATGAAACCACTTAACCCTCTTTTCAGGCCGACAGCCAGAGGGGATTAGAGGGATCGGATGACTGTAATCTACTCCGTGATGTCTGTTCACCTCATCTACTGGTTTTAAGGACTTTTGTGCACCGGAGATGATCTGGAGTCCGTTTAAAAGCATGTGGCTGGTATTTCTTTAAATCTCAACGTATCAGCACGTGGCTTGGAAAATGTCTTTCAAATTAACTTTCTGACCAAGCTGAACTTTTAAAACCTTTGAAAACTAATGGAACACATTCAGTGCATCAACCTTAAAATCACTGCAAGAAAGTTTTGCAAGAAAAACATAAAATGGTGGGAAATATTTACAGCAAGATTTTAGTGTATAGCAACCACAATCAATTTTGCAGATCACGTGATGCCCCCTGGCCCAAAACAACTCTTTCTCATACACAGTTGTCACTAAAGAACTAAAATGATGGATGGCTTTTTCTAAGTGTCCAAACACTCAATAATTACAATAATCAGAATTAAAGCCATTATAACCAATAAAAATGAAAACAATTTAGAGACACGTGATATTCATGTGTGTGAAGAGTCAGCGATCTCAGCCAGTGGAAAACTCTAATGCTCATGACGTACAGATCAAAAACAATTAAGCCTGAAGAACCTTAAAATGTTGTTAGTTGTTTGCACCTTGTGAGCAATCTTCCATTTTGGACAAAATATCCTGTAGATTTATTCATCTAAATTGAAGTTTGCTGTGTCTGAAACTGTCCACTCATATGTGATTGTTGAATGTGTCGAATGTGGTGGTGACCAGCATCAGCAGGTAGGGGGATGTTTTTGATCACTGACCAAGTGCCATCCTCCCGTGTCAGAGGATTATAACTGGTTCATGTGAGAGTCTTTAACCCGTGTCAGTCCAACCTCCTCCTGACCTCAGTGACACCGTCAGCCTGGTCCACTCTACACACAACTCACACTTGTTTCTTAACCTTTTCTTACTAAATGAAAATTCATGCTCTTTCAGTGCATTTTCAGAACCACTGCTGTGAGGATTCAAACCAGCAACCTTCCAGTCTCTAACTCTCTGGTCACAAACAAATGAATATGAAACATGTCAGCTCCTGAAAAAGACAACGTCAAGGCCATTCAGCATTGAGGAGGGTAATGAATGAATTGTATGTTGAATGAAAGAAATTAATGGTTGTATGTTGCTGTGATAGTATATAGTTGGTAGTGCACTGAATTATTTGTCAATGTGAATTTTCTGGAAACTTGAGTTTGATTAAATTATTCCATTGTAATGTAGGCAGTCATGAACTTCCATACACAACTATTCAGTGTTTGACAAAATAACTACAAGACGTCACTCACCCAGGAGGGCAGGTACATCCAGCCACGCAGGGCTCGTGTGTCGAGCAGGTGAGGTTGAGCAGGTAGGATTCACAGGTGCGCTCACAGGCCACGCCCCTTCCCGGCAGGATGCCGTCCTCCCCCTCTGAGCAGTTCTGGTAAAGCTGACCTGCAGGACACAACCTGTCTGCAAGAATTGACGCAGGAATCACGAGTTAGCAAGATGCTTACAAACAAGTAAACAAACAAGTTTACAAGTAAACAAACAAACAAATCCATATCTATTCTCTTTAAAAACATTTTGAAATGAGTGACCTACCACTGTCTGTTGTCTGAGACACCAGTTTACCATTCAGACAGAGCCTGCAGGGGAAAAAAGACAGGCCTTACATGAATACAGAAACAACATGGGAAGTTGATTTATGAAAATACATGAAATTAAAGCCAACAATGTCTCAGAGACAATTCCAGTGTAGTTTTAGTTTTGCTGCTTTTCAGTATTGTGGTAAGTTTTCTTTACACTGGCCCCAAACTGAGTCGGCCTTTCTTGAAAATATCCACGTAAAAACCAGAATAATTTTTAGAAAATAATCATGAACCTTTCTAGGAAATTAGATGGAAAATAAAGTGTTTCTTAAAAGTATGTTTGAGCAAACTCTTGTTAATTATTACTTATTAATTAACTAACATTAAGGGATGAAAAATGTAAAAAAAAAACAGGCAGAGGCTGGGAGGAGGATCTTACTGAACACCTGCTGACGTCATGATCACATCTCCCGCCTCGTAATCTGCTCCAAGGAAACTGCAGGGACACTCGCTCCTGGGAAAACACACGAGGAAAAAAAAAAAAAAACACACACACACACAAAAAAAACAGACCAAGTCAGATCAGTGATACAGTTAGTTGAGATTATCAATATAAATTGTTTTTTGCTTGTATACGCAAAAGCTCCAGATTTCCAACGGAAATATTACATCCACACTCACACATCAGGCTCTGGGTGATGTAAACCAGACGCTGCTCAGTTTGTTTATATTAGAGTGCGTGTTACAGTTACACAGAGAGCGCAACAGGTAAGTGGAACGAGGACAGATGAGCAGGTTTTAAAGTCAGTGCAAAAAGGGTCGAAACCACGGCCAAACCTCCTTCGAAAAACATCAATTTAGACAAAATTCTTATTATATAAAATAAATATATTACAGTGCATCGATGTTGTGGTAAACTGTGTTTAGCGGTGGCTGAAAGCCTTTGTAACATATAGGCCAGCGGCACACATCGGCCTCTGTACTACAAATTCTTTCTCACTGGTTATCAGATATCTGTGTCGTCCCCAGCCCGAGTGGGAATGAAAGGGGGGTTTCACGGTGAATTCCTTGATGTAACTCTATCACATGGTAAGTAAGGCACCGCGCTGCACTAGGATGTAAAAACCTGGGACATTTAAGAGGAATTAAGCTGCATGTCTTCTAGGGCAGAGCAGGCTGAAAGGGAGAACACAATTACTAAGGTCTCTGGCTCTGTAACGTCTGCAGGAAAGACACTATGCTTTCCACTTAAAGGCTGACCTAAACTTCAGAGCAGATACAAATATCACTTTGAGGGGATTTGTTTGGAGGAGTGACTCCAGCCACTTAACCATTTAACAGGATTCACAAGCTTCCACAACACTGCGGCAGACAGAGCTGGAGCTGCTCCGAGACGCAACAGAGACACCTGGTCACAGATTCCCTCCTGCCTCCTGAACTTAACACTGAAATGACGGCATGGATGTTATCGTCAAAATACAGTAAAACATATTTAAATGTTATACAAGAGCATCTGTTACAGTGACAATCATTGTATCTTTCTCCTTGTGTGCTTGGAGACCCCGCCTCCTCAGCCTTACCTGTGCACACAAGTGTGTGTTCGATGGTTGTAGAAGGAGCCCTGAGGGCAGACGCAGCCCTCCTCACACTCCTCCCCGCAGTGCTGCGGGACAGAGAGGGCGGAGCAACGGCGCTGGCAGGACGACACGCAGGTGCCGTACTGCATGGTGGCCGGACAGGTGACCGCTGCGGGGAGAGATAATGTCAACGGGAAGATTCAGATTTCAATATTACCTCGTAATTCTGTGAAGATGATCAGTTTGGTTATTCTTAAAATTCAGTATCACTTGTGATTTGAACTCCTCTTCGGTCAAAAAAACATCACCTTTACTGTCTTTATCAGGTTTAATAGTAGTGCAGAGACTTTTCCTGATACACTGATTGGAAATGGGACAAAGTATTTGTTTCATGTAAACAATTTTATCAAAGAAAGAAATGTCTCACACGCATTAACATAGCTCTCCCGCTAACACATACAACTATACCACAACAACTCACAACCTCTGTTCTGTTCCATAAACTTATCTGAATCACTGCCATAGCTATGTCTGTACATTCTGTCTTATGAAACCACGCTGCAAAAATAAAGAAATCAAAAAAAGAAAAATCTTTGTGCTGCTGATTTGCAAAAATACAAAAAATACAGGATAAATGGATTCTGAGGTTTCAGGTGAATTTGAGGACAGACAGCCAGTTCACATTAGTTTGTCACATTAGTTTGTTGCCTCACCACATCTTAATATCTGCAGCTTGGTACCACAAAACATCCCCAGTTTTCATTTCAGGTGATTTGAATCTTAAACTGAGTGAAAAATATGATCTCTGATTTTACTCCTTCTGATTGTCAACTGTGAACATAAACATTGAGCTTGGGTTCGTTTTTGATAACACAAAGTAAACAAAGAAAAGCCAGTCAGATTTCTCATTTCCCTTCATCATAATTCATTCATAAATCCAGCGCCACTTACAGGTGAATCCTCGGACAAAACATCAAACTTCATACGATGAGCTGAGTACTCACCACAGTCAGGTATGTGCGACCGAAAGTCGATGATGACAGAGAATCTGCGGCAGTGGCGAGCGTAGTGGGCCAGGGCAGAGCAGAGGCACGGCGTCCCGCACTTACAGGTATCTGAGCGACACTGCTGGTGGAAAGGTGTCGGACTGAGGTACTCGTGGCAGGCGGAGAACAGATCCTGGTTCAGTACATCACACATCTCTGAGGCGTAGGCCACTGAGCGGGAAAACAAGCGGGTCAACATCAGGTTACAAGTCAAGTTCTGTCCAACCTCAGGCAACACAACTGGTCATAAGAGGAGGGCAGTTCTGAAATTGACTTGGTGCCAAAGCAGACGGACGATTAAAAGTATTTCAAAATCAATCCTAACAGACACAGGAAGTCAATGTTGTGAGGCTTTTTTTGTGTGAGGTGCAGGGAATCAAATCAGGAGATTTCTGGGAGAGACATGTACAGGTTTTTTGCAGGAGTCAAGACGTGATGAAATAAATGCATGAACAACCTTCTCCAGATCAGTGAATGACACAAATGTGATTGGAAAACCTTTTTTTCAGAGTCAAATATTACATCATGATTTGAGGCAGAGAGCTTAAATATAAATTTAGACCAATTGGATTGATTCATTTTCAGGGTCAGCATGAATAACAGAGCTTCACTTTACTTGTAATCTAAATCTTTATATCATGTCACTTCATATCTCACACTTAATGGAGTGATATTCATAGATACTGACTCTGAACATGAAATATAAAACTGTGAATATCTTACTGTTAATTCAAATTCAAACACACAGGAGCAGCTGTAACAGAAAGAGTTAAAGGAAGAGGAGGAACTGACCAGTCTGCTGGTGTGTGTCACAGGGGTCCAGCTGAGGTGTGCTCAGGCTGGGTGAACAGGCTGACGAGACTCTCCAGGCGTTTCCAAACAGCTGAGGAGTGCTTTCTATCATACCTGATGGAGATCTGCAGGAAGACCAGCACAGAGACATGTGCAGTTGCAGTTACTACTGTATCATTTCTCATCCAGATGCTACTTTTCTTAGTGCTTTTAGTGCGTAAAGCAAATAGTTGGTCAGTATCTTTAAATCCCAAATCCCAGCTGTCAACATGGGAATAAATACAAGCAGTCAAACTTATTAAAATGACACAACCTTGGTACCGTCGTGTTCACAGATGGTGGATTCATAAGTGGTGGAAACTACAAACTCATGAAATTTTCAAAGTCCATTTTCAAACCAAACATTTTGATTAAATTAGATGACTTGATGTTTTAAATTACACCCTCGCACGTCCCATGAGTAATTAATATGAAAGAGTCCCACCGTTGCCCCCAGCCTCCCTTCTAGGATCCACACATCACTGTGACAGCTGGTTCAGACTCGTGGCTATGGCTCCAAAGTGTCTTCCAGGGTTTAAGAACACTAATCTTTTCATTTAGGGCACAATATTTTCCAGTTTATCTGTCAAACTAGATGCAGTCACAGATTTAAAGACAAACATATTTTTGTAAGTTTCTAAGGGAAGCTGGAAGATTATGTATCTTACTTTGAAATAAGAACAGAAGAGGAAAGAAACTACCTCTGTTTCTGACTCTCAGACTGAATCTCCTGTTTGTTTTGGTTTTAATTATTACTACTAAAACAAAACTACTGTAGCTTTATGGCAAGTAAACCAAAACATGATTTTAAAACCAGCAGAAGTCGGTGCTTAGCTCCAAAGAGGAAGGCAAGATATAAAACTGAGGATTCTGCAAGTCGTCATTTTGACTGTATCTTTTCTGGACGGCTTCAGGCAAAGTGAGTCCCAGTTTTCTTTCTAGTAGCAAACGACCACTTCAGTCACTAACTGTGATGTATATCCATTTACAGCTGTTAGACAACATCCGCCCTTTATGGTCGACCATTACGATACGGTACAGTGGAGCCCCTATTCCACTAACAGTAAATTCCTTGTTGAAGTGGCGTGTCCAGTTGGGTGCTCATCTGGCCCGCCTAATAGAGCTGATCAGAGAGCGAGCCTTTTGATGCCGAGCCGCCCAAACAGTGTGCATTACAGAGAAAGAGAGAGTGAGATAGAGAGAGAGCACTTCACCATCACCTCCCTCTCTGTCTCTGTAACAAGAGCATGCTCTCTTTTTTTGTTATTGGTGCGTTGGGGGCGGGGTTAAGGGAGGGCGCAGGAGGGGTTAAAGGTCCGCCAGCACACACTTACAGGAAGTCATCTTGAATGTTGCCGTTGAAGGTGCCGCACAGCCCCACCGTGTCGTCCTTCCACAGCTCGTCGGCCTGCAGGTAGAGACGGAACTCCTTCCAGCTGTACTGCAGATGCAGGCCAAACGCCGTCCTCACCTGCAGGAACATGGACGACAGCTCCTGGACGTGGAAGGTGTCTACGGGAGACGTAGGAGGAGGTCATGGTAGATGAGGTTAAGTAAATATAAGCACGTTTACTCTACACTGTTTACATCCATGTTTGCAAGTTACCAGTTTTCTTCTTCCCTGCTTTTTGCTGATGCATTAGTACATCTGTTGGCACATTAATACCACCTGTTGATCAGTGAAAGGTCAGCGGGACTAGGTTTGTTTTACTGTTTACTGATCGCTGTCAGCTGTATTGGAGCTGTGTTACATCATGCTAATATAAACCAAACCTTTTCTGCTGTTGCTGTTTCACATTAAAAGCTTTCCATTGGCTTTTGTTGTGAATAATTTATAGGAAATTCATTGGCGCTGCTATTCTTCAATAAAAATAGGTCTAATCAGAAAAGATATGGATATTCTGTGCTATTTGGTCAGTGGTTTAGTTTTAGTAACAGCCACAATTAGCTATAAAGGGAAGCTGCAGGATTTCACTGTGGTTCGTGACTAGCGCATGTAAAATCCTTAACTTCGGAGAAACACTCACACTATGTGAGTCACAGCATTGCTCAGCAAGACTAACTAAACACTCCATGACAATCCTGCTTGTGCTGATCTCCAGTGGTTTCACTTCTCACCTTGCAGTGATGTAGAAGTGTACTCCTGGGTGTGGCAGTACACCGTGACATCACTGCTCGACACACCCATCAGTGATGCAGCTTTTCACCCTGGTGTTAAATTGCTCTTTAAGAGGGCATGAACACTGTGCTGACAGTCTGGTGGATGATGACTTCTCCCTATATTATGTATGTACTGACCGGTTAAGACATAATTTGAAATGGATTCTTCCCACTCTATTTTTATTGTGTTTTGTGTAGGGCTGCAACTAATGATTATTTTCACATTGGGTCAATTAATCAGTTATTGTTTACTTCATAAAATATCAGGAATGTTTCATTTACTATGATATAAAACAAAGAAATTGTCACATTTGAGATGCTGGAATCGGTAAATGATTGGCATTTTAATTAATACTTGATTAATAAACAAGTAACTATCAAAAGTACTGTCGATTGATTTCTGCTGAAAAATTAATCAAGTAATCTTGTATGTGTTTCAGCACTAGTCTTGGCTCCGTTAGGGTTTGTACTTTGAGATTTCATTTCTTATTTTTTCTTTATATCTGGACTTTATTATAAGCACTTTTGGAGTTGTGCATGAAAGGCTCTACATGAGCAGACTGATTAATTGATTGACTGATTGCCTGATTAATTGACCAAATGGAGTCAGGAATGCAAACTTATTTGTCAGAATATGTTTGTAACAGAGCATAAGTTGTTGTGTATGTGTTGTTTTTATTCTTTAAGGGACCAAAATATCAGATCATTCCACACAATTCAGCACAAAACATACAAAAGGCTGTTGACTCAATTTACAGAGTGCGGCGGTCATGAAAACACTGGCGTGAAAAGGGTTTAATACTCAGAGGGAAGGCATTTTGTGCAACACAATGCAGTTAAGTATTGGGAAAATTTCTGCTCAGTAACACAGCTGTCACTCAATCTGTCTCTGTCATGACCCGCAGAGGGCTGAAAGAACCTGGGCGCTGAATGTGAACAATGTTTTGAGGTGATAAGAGATTAGGAGGTTACCGTCAGAGTAGGGCAGAGAGATGCGGTACTGCCCAGCCATGAAGACCTCTCCAACGTGACTCAGTGTTATCTCCGTCCTTGGATCCTCGTCAACAACCAGGTTAACTGATTGGATGCAGGCGCCATCCAGATTCTGCAATTGAGGCAAGATGGCTTCATAAACCACACTGGCATTCTCCTAAACAGCAGCAATTATGACGCACAACAGGACACACAACGAGAGCAAAATAATGGGAAAGAAATGAAGTGAAATATAAGAGGTAGGAAAGAAAAACAATTTTACTCCCAAATCACCTGCTCCAACACATTATGGACTGAAAGAGACAAGAGTCTGTGTAAAGTTCATCACAGCCCACGACACAAAAGTATTAACGTAGCAAAATGCATTTTAAAACTAAAATGTAGTAGTGTGGACATGGACTTTGATGGACTCTGAATGAGCTGAAAGTTGCTATGAAGCTCAGTAAAGGGGGGAGCTGTAGAGTCAGGTGATAGTTCTCTGCAGGTTCCTCACTGTGAGGTTCCCCCTTCACATACAACTGGTCATGTGATCCATTGTTAATATAAAGATATTGATTGTAGCTACTTGAAGTTTATTTTATAAATTCATTTAATTTAAAATTTGTGTCACAAAACACAAGTACTTGAAAACAGTACTTCAGTACATCACTTTAGTAAAAGTACGATTAATTCCTCTGCTGCATCGTTGACAGTAAGCGATCTGCCTCTATGAATCGTCTCTTTCATAAGTGGCAGAGCCCCATAGCCGAAAGGTTTTAGCACCCACCTCACCCACCCCTCCTCCTTCTACTCTTCCCATCATTCACCTCCTGTTTTCGCATAACCTTCTCTCTGTCCAAGCCCCCCACCCCTCCTGTCCCTCTCTTCACCTCCCTCTTCACTACAAAGCCGTCCACAGCTCTGTCAGTCAGGCCAGATAAGGTAATCCTGTTCAGTTGGCTGTTAGAGGTCTCAGGCCTCTGCTCTGATGAGTGGGACATCTTATATCTTGCCTCCTCCCCTCCACCCCCCCCCCCCCCCCCCGGTTTGCTGAGCAGCTCAAAGGCTGCTGGGAAATTGGAGGCTTGGAGAGAGGGAAGAGGAGAAGAAACTCTGTCTTTTGTCATTTTTCATGTTCATTATCTGCCCAAGTTTGATCGAAACATTTCCTCGAGGCGTTCATTTGTCTGAGCCGCAGCGTGGCTCATCAAACAAAACGACCTGGACTCAGCAGGGATTATTGAGCACTAAAATAATGATATGATCTACATGACAGACAAATTGCACACCTGTAAGCTGAGCCAGAAGAACAGTTTGATTGCGGAGGATAAAGTGGTAAAGTTGTGCAAGAGTTTTCCAAGGTGGAGAGACGTTTGGGTCAAAAGCAAGGAAAGAAAAAAAGTCATATTTGGGATGTTTTTTTTAATAAAATAAAAACGATGCTGATTAAAGGTAACTCACTGCTCCACAGGGGGCATTCTGGATGGTGACTGTGAACTTCCCTGAGTTGCGACTCTTGGCGAGGACGTACTGACACGTTGCAGGAAAGGTGTAGATCCTCCCGTCAAAGGACTGAAAATACATATCGCCAGTAACCGAGCACTCGCCTGCGGAGAGAATGAAACATTTTTCACTTATTTCCTTTATTCAGCTAAAGAAACGTACAACAAAGCGTTGTAACCACTGGATGTATGCCTTGCTCAAGAGCACTTCAACAGCAATCAGCAATTGTGAAGATAATCACAACAAACATGAAACATGTGACTTAAACGTCCTCTGAAGCTTCCTGCTCTACTGAAGATATGAAAACTGGCGGCTGATGAAGCTTTTACTGATTTGCTGGAAATTCGATCATGATTGCTTCTAAATTTGGATGGTCATTTGATTCTTTTGCCAGATTTCCTGAGTTGAAGTCTGTAAACCTGCATCTCTAACCCCATGAAGACATTCAAGTGTCTTTATTCTTTCTTGTTCCTTTTCCTGCTGCTTGTCTTATTTCTGGTTTCCTTGCTGGGAAGCCTCCTCCTTCCTTGTTTTCTATGTAGAAAGCTACCCTCTTTACTTTCCACTTGCCCAGGACACGCCCTTCTTTTTGCTGCCTAATTAAGAGGCTTTCAATGCTCTCTAGAAAGAAAGCGTCCTCTTTCATTGGTCCATAACTTGGGAACTTTATCCTTTCTTGTTTCCTAACTGGGAAGCCTCCTCCTTGCTTGCCTTGCTCCCTTACTAGTCCCTCTTTTTTCCCTCGTTCCTTACTAGGAAACATCCTCTTCTTTTCTACTTGGAAACGATGGTTCTCCCGTTCACATGCCCTATGTGGGAACCTTCCTGGTTTTTTGCTTCCCAACTAGAGATGTCAACATGTACCCTATATAACATTGAAGCTTGAAGATCACTTTTTATGGAAATCTTCGGTTTGTAATAAAATAATCACCTCACATCACAGTGTTTCATTTAATAGTAAAAATTGTAAATCACCCACTGAGAGAAGGCACAAACCTGGGCAGCTGTAGTCGGTGCAGTTCCACACTCCACCCACGCATGTACTGAAACAGAAAGCAGAGACATCCACAGGTGGCTCTGGAAACATGAAAGGCTAAGCTAATCAGCAGGATCACTGACAGAAACTGGACACACCGAGCCCAGGTGGTCAGATCTGAGAAGATTAAAAGGACTGCGTTGAGTCTGCAGGACAATATGCTGTTTTTGTTTTTTTTATACATGATGATGACATGTAATGTAACATGGTCTCACAAGGTCTCACAAGCGCCTATCTAGGGTTCATTTAAGGTCCAAAGGCAGCCGGTGAGATGAGGTTATTATGGAAAACAAGATCTGTCAAAGCACAAAAAGCCAGTACTCCTCACCGTGAAACATGTTTTATGGGATAAGAGAGTAGTATTTGAACGGGTAAATCACAGCTCTAATCCACAGTCTTATCATAACGTCCACAGTCTTTTTATAACGGCATAGCTTCTCACCAGTTGTTGCATTCCTCCTGCAACGTTTGTCCAGAGGGGTAAAACATGCCATGGTACTCGCAGGGACAGTCAGAGGGCATCACACAGCCTCCATCCTCATAGATCAGACCTGAGGAGGGATAACAGCAGAAACAGATGTTGAGACAGAAGAATGAGAAACGAATGAGAAATTATTTACAGGAGGAAAGGTGGTTTAATGGATGTTTTATTTTAAATTTGGAAGAAAAGACCGAAAGAAAAGGTGTATTTGCAGTACAATAGATAGTATCTGAACTCACCATCCGGACAGTAGCATCCATCCAAGCAGGCCAGCTTGCTGTCGATGCATGTTCGCTCCAAGTTGCAGGACTCTGGGCAGCAGCTGATGCATTCCCTGTACTGCAGGCCTAGAGGACACTGCTTCGCTGGTCGCAAAAATGAAACATAACATGTCAAAAACTTTCTACTGCAAAGACTGACAGGACAGATTTTGAGTTCTGAAATGAAATGATATGATTACATTTTGGAAACAGTTCTTTGGCTAATGTTAAGTAGGCTATGATAGTACAAACATCTGATTTATAAAATAATTTTAGTGGGTTTCCACACAGCACTGGAAGAACTGAATCAAAGGAATGTTCTTACATTTTAACAATTTGAATGATATGATTCCATTTGGACATTTTTTTAGAAAAAATAGACAAAAATGTGATCAATAAGATTCATTTTAGTGGCTTTCCAGATACCTCTGAAAGTACTGAAATTAAATAATTTTTTTGTTTTAATTTTAGCGAAGCTGATGGCTCTTTAGCTAACATTATAGTTAGCTACTGAAAAGGAACTCTGCTGGAGTTGACGTTAGCAACAGATAGCTAACAGTTCTTTAGCTTAAGTTAAGTAGGCTACGACAAACTAGTTTATAAAATAATTTCATAGTGGGTTTCCAGACACCCCTGAAAAGAAGAAAGTGAAAGTAATTACATTTTGCCTTTTCTTTTTTTTTTTTTTACAAAAATATGATAGCTAGAAAGCTGACTCTACTGAAAATTAACTCTGCTGGAGTTGACGTTAGCAACAGTTAGCTAACAGTTCTTTAGCTTACGTTAAGTAGGCTACGACAAATGTATAAAATCGTTTTAGTATGTGATTCCATATTGACATTAAATGGACTCAAAATGTAAGCATTTGTGAAATATTCACTGAATAACTTTATTTCCTGTTCCTTTTAGCAAGCGTCTGGTCCACTACACCTTCTGTAACTTACCGTGTTTCTGTGTTTTTCTGTTCGTTTTCTAATATAATTGAGTATCTTCTGCCATATTGGATATTCCAACCAGACAATACGCCATCTGAAATCCTTAATGTGCACACCATCAACCTACAGAAGTGCATTGCATCCGTATCTTGAAGTAATGACTTGGAATTTCACAATTACACGAATTAAGCAATATCACACTTCCACTTATTTTACTGTTTATTTGGCTACGCCAAAACAAATAGTTCCGCAACTGGACTGTTGCTACTGTAGCTACTTGCTACTCTTGCTACTTTGTCTACACGTTACCTCAGGTGTGCGCTAGTATCCAGGCTTCGTCCCTTCATCCTCCTCTGAGGACCATACATATTTAAATTCAAATGTTATTACTGGAATATATTCATATTTGCACAAATTTGTTACAATCTAATAGGGTAACGACCGTTAATGTAACGCTAATTAACGGTTAACAGAACACCTCTGGAGCGGAGTGATACACTTAGTTCAACGTCCCAGTGCAAATATACCCTGTATCAGCCCTCATGGAATCTCTCTCGTCCAATCAAAATACTTGATCGGAGCTAACTGTTATATAAAGATCTCAAATTCTTTTACAAGACACATTATTATGAAATAAGTAATTCGTACTCCATCTCCGTTTTTCCTTTTCTTTCGGTGTAGAGTTTTTTTGACCTGAAACGTGCAGCTTTTCGGCCCTCTCCGTGACACACAGTTTAAAACACCTGGAGAAACGTACCACACTGAGGAATGCGCTGCCTCCAGTCGTGCAGTGGGTGGTCAGCGTGGGCACAGGCCCGCGCGTACTCGCTGAACACCTGGCATACCACATCACCGTTGGGACCCGACCTTCAACAGAGTAACAAACACAGAAGGACTCGTTGAGTGGAGCCAGAGCCAGGTACGCTGAACTGATCGGACCGTGCAGCTCAAACAGGTAACTGCCCACCAGCTGTGTCTCCTGAGAAAAACTGGAGAATTATCAGTTTACGGATAAATATTCCATGTAGGCTTTAAATGAAAAACTATACCTGAAGAGTTTAGTGTTTAGTGTAGTGTGGTATCAGTAATGTTCTCAGTGAATCATCTGATAAGGTAAATTTGTCACTGAAACTGTAGAAACAGAAACAGTAGAACTAAACTCTTTTCCAAATCAGCCTGAGTCGTAGTAAAATGCTGCCGAGGCTAATGTTACTCACAGAAGGAGGGCACCTTCAGGATCATGGACCTGAGCCACAAAGACACAACTGAGAAACTGGTGAGTGGTATCATTTTTTAAACCAGAAAGTAAATCCACAGTCTTCTTTGTGAACTTAGGGTCCCCAGAGGATAAGCAAAAAGCAAGCAAAACTTCATTTATATAGCACATATCATTCCAGGTGGAAGCACAAAAGCATCAATTTAAAACCACAAAAACTGCGTGTATAGTGTAAAGATAAAGCATTAAACACAAAAATGATACTTTAAGCATTAAGAAAATAAAATAATTAAGACTAACAACCAATCAGTAGAAAGGTGTGTAAAATATAACTATTAAAAAGTAGGAATAAAATGTGATTAAAAAAATAATATGATAGATCAATAAAAATGAGACATATAAAACCAATAAAGCAATTAAAGTACAATAAAATGATAAATTAAGACCAGCAAACCAGAGCATCATGCATTGCTCTCTGCCCTGGTGTATTTTTAAATACTGCTACTAAGAGAAACTATAGCTAGAAAATTTCCAACATTCAATAAAGTGGGTCTGAATGTGTTGTTCTTACATGCAGAGGTCGTTGGAGCAGCTGGCCATGTAGGACAGCGGGCTGACAAAGTCATGGCAGCTCTCAAACGGCGGATCCAGCAGCATTGCACACACCTCCTCCACTTTCTGCAGCCACAAATTACACATGGACAGTTTTTCAATCATCATTCAACATGGTCATTTTCCAACGAATTAACACAAATTCATGAACAACGAATGATGTGATTTCTAAAACCTAAATAAGCTACTGCTATCCTTTAATGGTCTGCAAAAATTATTTCACAACTGAGCCCATAATAGATTTAAGTATTAGTCCTACATCAAAGAACTTACTGTTACTCTCATGTCATCTGAAACACAACTGTCCTCAGAGTTTCAGGTCCAGTATTAACCCTAAGTTCCACTGTCAGTGTGTTTGTGTTTGTGTTAGAGGATGCATGTTTTGTTTTTGTTTGTTTGTTTGCAGGCGACAGTTCTTATCAGACACCTTACCAGCAGGACGTGAGCATCGACTGCAGCACAGGGTGAAGAGAAGCCAGAGGACACCGTGGGACATTGGGGATCGTGTGGCTGCGTCTCCACCCAGCTATTCCCAAACATTTCTATTTCATGAGTCAGCACGCCTGGGAGAGACAGAAGGTTTTTTTTTTTTTAGAGACGGACTGACCTCCAGAAATGAAGAGAGAGGATCACAATGTCAAGAACATTCTGCATTTACTTATTATTACGTTACAGACTCACAGGATGTCATGTGCAGTAATCCAGAGCATGTTTATAAAAACTCAGTCAACTGCCACATTCATGGCCAAAAAAACGGAGAGAGTGGGCTGCCATTTAAGATGCAGGAAATAACTTCCTTTGCACAGAATCTTTTTTTGATATAGCTTGTCCTCTGTTTTGGATTTTTTGGATATTTTGAAAAGTGATCAGAAATAAAGTAAATGACTAGAAACTACCACTGAGGCCTATTTGTTCTGCTTCTTGGTTCAATCTAAATACTAAAGTTTATTTCTGTCATTGTACCTACTATACTTGGATGCATCACTGAACACGTCCTCACATGGTTGGATTGATCTGATTACAATCTGTCTGGATTTGTTTGTGGTTAAGTGCTGACTGATTATAATCTGATCCAGCTAGATTCAGGTCTCACGCCCCACGGTCAGATTTAACGAGTGATAACTTGATTAAGTGACTTGCAGGATCTCTCGCTGCGTTTAAATGATTTCAGCATGAAGCAGGTTCTCACTACAGGCTTTCACTTTCATTTCTCACTCTTTAAATTCATTTTAACTCTGACCTCCAGGCTCTAAATCACTGCTTCATTACTGGACTATCATGTCATAGACAAAATGATCGTACCGTAGCTCGTCCTCAGGTCGTCCTGGACGTCTGCGTTGAAGTTACCGCACAGGCCGCAGGTTCTGCCCACAAACTCTGGGCTGAGTTTGATGTAGACGGAGCCGCTGCGTCCCTCCCAGGCCAGCGTGAAGCCGTGCTGCTGCGTGACCAGAACATACTGCGAGATCTGCTCCAGCTGCAGGTCGTGGATGTGATGAGGCAGCTCCAAACTAAAAGACAGAGACAGTGAGTCCACAGTGAGAACAGACGCCACCAACTTTTAGAGCATATTGCAAACACGTCTAATAAAACACATCAAGCAGATCAGCTGAAATAAATTATGAATCCTGAGATAAGTAATTCTGAAAGATGAGAACGTGCAAATAAAATACTTTTTTATACAAAGATGTTTTTTTGTGTCTTGTGTTACACTGCTGACCTTTGACCTTTGAAGGTTACGTTGGTGGCGTGCAGCCGGACCTCGCCCTCCCATGGCAGGAAGAGGCTGACTGATCTTTGGCAGGTATAAGGGGCAGAGCCGCATCCTGGATCATTGTGGACCTGCAAACAGCAACATGCAACATGACAGGTGTCCATCCATTAGGAAGCAAAATAAACTGTTTGTGTTGGAAACCGCAGGTTAATTTTTTTTGAATAGTCTCTAGTTTGGAAATAATTTGCTTTATATGTTTTTCTTATCATCAGCAAGTTCCATGAAAAGGCTTAAACCAACTGGAGGCCATCTAGTAATGGGACGTCCGTCAATATGTTACCATTCTAACTTATGGGTACTCTGTCGTTATACTATATTATTACATGAGTCGATCAGTTCTCGTGGGTCGGACCATGGCCTCAACTACACACCCCTTATTCCTCTGAGCCATGGACCTCCATTGTTTCCAAAAACAATTTAAAAATGCATTTTGACATTATGCCTTCTCCTTTGAAAACTCAAAAGTTCTCTTTATTGCCTGAATTTGTCTTCTTTAACTCATCTGATGGATTTTTCTTCAGTTCCTGAGTTAAAGAGAGTTATATTGAGAGAGAGTTGTTTTATTTATAATTGCGATGTCTGTAATGTCTTTTGTGTGAACAGCAGGTGCTGTAGAGCAGCAAATACTGTAGCAGCTACTGCACAGCTGAAACAAAAAAAAGAAGCAGAGACAGCAGTTTCAGCCCCAGCTCTCCCTAAAATACTGGTTTAAATGCTGAAACTTGACCCTAAAACACACACACACACACACACACACATACACACACGTACACACACACACACACACACACACACACACACACACACAAGGCATTCATGAGTAAAGTGTGGCTTTAACTACTAAAAAAGAAAATGTCATCTCACACCCCTCCAACATGTTCAGGTTGTTAGATTTGTATCAGTGCGGTCTTATATTTACTTTTTGCTCCTGAAATGCTCATTGTTATTAATACTGGTATTAATGTACTATCAGCAATCATAATGCATATGGTTCTTTTCATGTTCCCTGTTTGGTTTGGTTTTCCCATACGCCGCTACAGTATCTGCTGCCTTTTCGGGGGAACAAAGTCCCAGTCTGTTGCAGATGCTTTCAAGGCATAGTGGGTAATTGCGGTATTTAATGGTAATTGACTCTAATAACCAGATAGCTTTCACTAATCTTCAGGGTAAATCTTTTCCTCAGGCTGAGACTGAAGTCAGAAAGGAAAGTGCGCTTTAGAGCAGGAGTCCAAACTTTCTTCGACTGTAAGCGTTGAAGCGAAACCTTCTGGGCAGCTTCTAGTCGGGAGGATTTATTTCGTCCTGGTGCAGGCGGGTCTGAACTGACCTGGACGACGATGCTGGCCTGGGTGGTTTCCTCGCAGTCCCTCAACAGAGTGTACGTGCATCGACCGGGGAAGTAGTAGTAAAGGCCGTCAAAGGTCTCAAAGTTGTACTGACCCCACGTCCTGCATGTCATCTCCCTATCGAAGCCGGGATTTGGGACTGGGCGAGAGAAAAAGATGATTATCAAAACATGCATTTACTTCAGACAAGAGAACTGCCACAGCAAAACATATAGAGTATCTTAATCAGATCACTTAGGTTACTGTTCAGCCGTTTACTCATCTTGCTCTGACCCCAGCTCCCTCAACAATTCACAAGATTATTATCCATCTTCTCAGAATGTTAAACAATTAATTTAATGCTCCATTTATCACTTTTAGTCAAAACTTGTTTAAGTTGCTGACCAGCGTGATCGTTCATTTGAAGTCGTCCTCGTGTAATTAGATGAAATTATATCTGGCCTGTTTTTAAAACACAAGATTTTAGAACTTGATATGATAGACCAAGTCACTTGTTAATAAGAATGACACTTGTTGTGTTAACCTGACATTTTATATTTTTGAATTTTTAGGGAACCAAAAGCACAGATTCCTTTGTACAAACTGAATAATCTTACTTCTGAAAAACTCATATTTGGCCATATAATAGTTCAAAATACTTCAAAATAAGTGCCTTTCCCCTTATAGCCAAACATTGCAGATAATTGCAGCATGACATAAAACAATAAACTACAAAGACTTTTTAATCTAGTTTAATTAAAATGTTCACTCAGCTGTTGCTTTAATTTCATTTTGTAAAAATAACTGTAGTTTGTGCTGTGTTGTATATATATATATACATAATGTTATAATGGATGATGATGATTGTTTATTTCAACGAGTGAGTGAAATGGGCCGGAAGAAGAAGAAGAAGAACAGCAGGTGTGTGGTTTACCTGTCTGACATCTGTGTCCGGTGGCCTGGTACAAGCTGCAGTCACATGACTCCGACTGAACGCACCGTCCTCCGTTCAGGCAGGGAAGCACACATGGTTCTGCTGAGAGAAGACAAGCAAACACGCGATTACGCTGCTGCTCATCAGCGACCAAGGAATAATTTTCCCTTTTCAGGTTGTTTCATCATTTCATCATTCAGAGTTCAGCACCTGAATCTTACCTGATTGAAACATAAATAAGACTCAAATAAGCGAGTGGAAATGATTGAGAGAGTGCTGGGTTTCTGGTTTGTGATCATTTGGTACTTCACAGGTTAAAAAAAAGGAGAAGAAACACTGTATGTTTCTTTCATGTCCCATAAAATCTATGTCAACTGCCATAAAAGTTTCTCAGTACATCACGGCTGGATTACCAACCGGGCAATGTGGGCAAATGTCCAGGAGCTCCAGACCCCCAGGGGCCCCAAAAAGGCAGTGTAACATAAATTGATTAAATGTTATTATTTTGTCCTGGGATGCGAAGAACCACTGTAACACACGACTGACTTTGAGAATTTGCAGGTCACAACTTTAAGCAGAAGTCACCACCTGTTTGCCCCACCCCCCACCTATCAGCACTGTGGAGCCCCAACAAATGTTCCAGTCACTGAACGCACCACCAGACACCAAACGATGGCTCCTCATCCTGCTGTAACACCATCTGCTCGGTGGGCTTACAGCTTGTCTGCCCAGTCAGCCACGTCCCACTTAAACACAGGTATGATAAAGAGGTTTGTGGTGGAGGGTTGGGGGGTGGTATCGATGAATCAGATAAAAGCTATTTTCCTTCTGTTCACTCAGTAATGGGGGAGTAAAACAGAGGGCTCACTTGTTGCTCAGTTTAAAGCCACATTAGACAACTTTCTGCTGCTTCATTCACAAACGGTGTGGTGGTTAGATTTATTCGGGCTTCTTCACATAAAAATCCAGCACACCGTTACGTCAGGTTTGTGAAAGCAGGTGAAACAGGTGGTGAGAGCTCATTCATTCACTGGTGCTTAGTGCAGCCCAATTATCAAAGTAGAATTGGATGATTTTGCATACAATTAATGTTCACTAACAATAAAACTATTTTCTCATAACTATTCTCTCAAAACAATAGTTCAATATTTTGGGGAATACACCTATTGGCTTTCTTGTGGAGAGTTAGATGGACAGATTGACACCAATCTTGTGTCTATTAACTATAGAGCTATTGAGCTATTAGCTTAGCTTAATGTACAGACTGGAATCAAGGGGAAGGGGTGTTGATGTACAGATTAAAGAAATACAATGTGTTAATGAGCTTTAAATGTGCTGGTAGAACATTTTATTTACCTTTGTTGTTTCGCCTGGTTCTTGTGACGACGGGTTGTCACGAGAGCCACACCTTTAAATTAAGCTAATCTAATAGTTCCCTAGACATGAGAGTGGTATCTATCTGTCCATCTAACTCTCAGCAAGAACATGAATAAGCATATTTACCACAACGTCAAACTCTTCCTTCAATGCCACTATGTGTAGGATTTGAAATGTTCAAACATCCCCCAATAGAAGCCTCAAAACACCATCACCAACACCAACACCCGTATCAACCGTATAAACCCACCTGAAAGCTTACGAAACGACGACCTCAGGGCTTCCTTCGCCTGCCTGGTGAGCAGTGAAATATTGACCGGACGCTCATCCTGTGAAAAGACTCCACTGACTGGTGAGGCTGAACCAGGTGATGATTGCTTTGATGATTGGTTATGAGACGTTAAGCCGTATGATACGTGGTGTGGTCTTTTTGAGCTGGTTGTGGATTGATTAGCTGGTAATAAAGTGGTTGGTGAGTGATTAGGGGACGTTGAGGTGAGTGATGATTGCTTTGAAGTTTTTGAACCAGTTGTTGATTGGCTCAGCGGTGTTTGGCTCAATGATGATTGGCTAGGTTTTGTACTACTGCCTGCTGAATGGTCAGATAAGGTCTTAGGTGGTGCATTGCCAACTGGTGACTGACTGGCTGGTGCTGTGCTTGTTGGTGATTGGCTGGCTAGCACTGTGGTGGCTGGTGATTGGCTGGCTGGCACTGTGGTGGCTGGCGATTGGCTGGCTGGCACTGTGGTGGCTGGCGATTGGCTGGCTGGTGCTGTGGTCATTGGTGATTGGCTGGGTGGTGTTGTTCTGCTTGGTGACTGGCTGGTTGATACTGTGGTGGTTGGTGATTGGCTAGAGACTCCTATCTTTGTTGGAGATTGAATGGATGGTGTCGTGCTGCCTGGTGTTTGCCTGACTGGTGCTGTGGTTGTTGGTGACTGGCTGGACGGTGCTGGTTTGGTTTGTGATTGGGTGGATGGTGTTGTGTTGCCTGGTGATCGGCTGGATGATATTGTTCTTGATGGTGTTTGACTAAACGGTGCTGTGGTTGCAGATGATTGGTCCGAGCTGAGGGTCCATGAGGGGGTCGGTGTCCTCTCTGTGCTGGGGGTCGTCAGGTTGGACGTCAGGTTGGACATGGCGGCCGGGCTGACCAGTGAACGACTGGAGGAAGATGTGTTGGTTTCTAACGCAGCAGCTGCTGTCTGGAGGTCCTTCAAGGAAAGAAACTTTATCAACACTTATTTCATGCAACAGTTGCAACCATTCAGTCATACAGCCAAAACCTGATCCTGCCTAGCAATGTTTCAGAGCTTCTTCCAACAAAATATCTTAAATCAGATCATTTTTATATTGGGTTGAGTCAATTTCAGCAAAGCAGAATTAAGTCCTTGTAACGCCGTCTGATTCTTTTAATTAATCCCATGAGATTAATACAATATCAAGCAAATCTGAAAAACAAGCTCAGCTCTCGGGTGACAGATTAATAAAGATTTGATTAAAACGTAGGACACCCAAAACTTTCACAATTCTGTGTTTTGTTGGGGAAAAAATTCCTCCCAGAATTACGCAGGTTGTTGCCAAACCAGAGTCCGGACCGGTGAGGATGGAACTGAGGCAGCGCTGGGAAAAGAAGAGGCTGGAGAGAAAAGACCTGTCATCCAACCTTCATTAATGACTCCTCTGTGACTTCCAGCACAGCTTTCCCATCCAGGTCGACAACCCCACCCACCTCCACCTCCCCTGTGTGTTTTCCCCTTTCTGGATGATCTGTGTTGTACGAGATGTGTAGCGAGGGTCGAGTAGTTTGCTAAACTAAAATGTTTATTCTTCCTGCAGATAAATCTGTTTTAATTGCCAGGTTTTACAGTTTAGAATGTGGAGCTGCAGAAATTAAACGTTTTTGAAAGGTGGAAGATCTTGACGCTCAGATATTGAACAGAAAATAAAGAGTAACAGCATCTTTGGGTTAAAAACACTGGCATTAGTACGTTGTTTCTACACTTTGAGCTTCCTGGATTCTGAGCTCTCAAACCGAGACTTTCATCTCAAAGAGTAGGGACAAAGCAGATGGCAAAGGTGAGGGTAGGGGGGATATGAGGGGTGTGTAACTATGAATTATTAATCACTGATCAGTATCAGTAGAGATAATGAAATAGTGCTGCTCAAACATGAACACAGCAGTGTCGACCCAGATGTCACGATGCACTGAGTGAATCATGAGCGAGCCATCGCGCGTTATGTCAAAGATCTGACATGAGATAGACCTGCTCTCCATACCTGTGACCTGTGACCTGTGCTACTAATTGCTTTGTTCCTTTACCAGCCACCATAGTTTGGACCGGATTCTCACGCCTCTCTGAGCCAGAGGAAAGCCAGACAAAAGGAGGGACCACATTCAGGCTGATGGGGGCTCTGATAGAGGAAGAGTGAGACAACAGAGCAGCCACTGTATATCCCTGCTGGGACTCCTTCACATGTCTGTTTCCGAGGGGAGGAAAAAAATATCGCTGTGGACAGATTTTTACTTTTACACACTGAAGTAGGGAACAATGTATGTTTTCAGTTTGTATATCTTTATGTGTCATCCAGGCAGTTTCAGCCACGTCTCATGGGAAAGTTTTTTTTTTTTTTTTTGTATAGAAATCCACATATTGGGAGACACTTGACAGATTTAAAATGTTTGAACTCAACCAGTGTGAATCTTTACCATAAAAATAAAATCATAACATAATAAGGTGTGTATGAGACAAGTGTATAAGACAACAAACATGAAAATTTTTGAAAACATGTTTAAACCCTTCACCTGTAACTACACCATCCCACATAAGAGCATTTATATAATGTTCACATCCTTATGTTTATTTAAAATATAAATATATTTTAGTATACATCCACTTATATTCATGCATTGTCTGTGAATCTACATTTATGAGCAAATAATGAAAATACTGGGTCTAAACTAGTGGAATAAAAGCTCTTCATGTGATGGTTTGTTATTTTTCTGTGTTTTGGTGTGAGCGCTGCAGATTTTTTTGGTGATCTCTGGCTGTGTGTTTGCCGCCTGAAGCAGCTCCATCAGCATCAGTGATCAATGCGGCTGCCTACCTGCACTCCCTGGGAAGCGGTGTCCCATTTCTGCTGCTTTATCCTGCTGCTCCCGCTGCTGGGACAGAGAGAACAAGGAGAGGTTTGTTCCTGCTGCAGCTTCCCCCCCTCGGACACCACAAACCCACCACAAACCAGGAACCAACCAAACCACCAAACAACCAGAATAAAAACATATTAAAAAAGCTACCAACCACCGTCCACTCCTCTAAATGCTACTGGCAAAAAGCTGAACTAAATCAAAGTTACAACTAGGGCCGCAAATGACAATTATTTTCATTCTTAATTAATTTGCCAATTAATCAACTGAAGTGTCAGAAATTAGTGACAGATGTTCCTCGCATTTTCCCAAAGCCCAAGTTGATATATACAACTTGCTTGTTTTGTACCAGGACTCCTATAAAAATCTGAAAATATTCACATTTCAGAAGTGAAATCCAGTTAATTTTAGTTAAATTTTTGCTTAAAAACATAATTCACCACCAGTTATTTCAGCCCTTGTGAGAACAATGACATGCTTTGGATAATGTTGTTATTATAATTTCAATTTTTTTATAATTATATCCTATGGGAATAAAACACATATGACTAATACCAGAAAATTCATGTACTATACTGTGCAAAAGTTTTAGTCACTTTCTTATCTATCACTCAGTAACATCAGGGAGGCGTCTGATTGGTCTAAAAATTCAAGAACTATCTTCAGAGAGGAGAAAAGCAAGAAGGAGTCCTGCAGCAGAAGGTCTGACCCCCACTGAGTCCTGATCTCAACATCATGGAGTCAGTCCGGGACAGAAGACACTGAGACTAAATCCACAGAAGAACTGTGGCAGGTTCACCTGCTGGAACAACCTTCCTGCCAAGCACCTGAAGAACTGTACCGAGGAGATCTGATTTAGCTTTTTTGTTTACTGATAAATAAAAACGATTTGACATTATTTGTGAAAGTGTCTTTATGTTACTTTTAGTGACTAAAACTTTTGCACTGGACTGTAGATAACAAAATGTAAATAATATCAAACTAAAACATTAAATATTACGATAAAATAATTAAAAGAATACATTGCTAAATATTTAGAAAATAATAATAACTCACTTATTAAATTGATCCCAGTTAGAAACGTTCACTCTCTCAACACCCCTGGAAAGATGAGCTGGAATCACAGAAAATAAATAAATAGTAGAAAATAAAAAATAAAATAAAGAGTGCTCAAGTATTTTCCACTTTCACGTGGAAATCACTTGGTTTTCCCGCGGTATCAACAGCAGATCAGAGTCGCGTGTGTGTGTTTCCCCTCGCAGGTGACTCACCTTGATAAATTAGGATAAAATACAAAGATAATAAGTGAAACAGCCTTTTCCAGCCACGTCTTAAATAGGGATCCATTCGTCTTTCGCGGATCCGCCGCAGTCAGTCGGGTTTGGACAGCATCACCTGGTGAAAACCCTCCGGCTGGACTCCCGCTGCTCCCTGCGCTGCTCCATCCGGCTCATCCCCGAGGCGGCCCGGTGCGCGCCTCAAGAACCGCTGCACCTGCTCATTAACATAAAATATGCGCAAGTGGGCGGGGCCGTACACACGCAAACACGCAGGTGATCTGCTGCGGAGGTTATACTGATGATCTGATCTACTGAGTCCAGCCATGATCAGAAAACAGAGACACGGGGACATGACACTAAAACCACGTCTCTTTGCAGATTAAGTTTGATTAGTAAACATCCAACGTTTAATCAAATAAGCGTTAATAAACAAACAATTAAAATCATCAATCAAACTTTTATTAAGCCCTAGAGCTCGAGTCTGACAGGAGCAATGAGAACAGCGCCCTCGTGTGGTTTACAATCAGTGGTGCTGCATCGCAACAGACTGGAGGGAATGGAAATGATCACACCGAATGAAAATGAAGGTACTGTGATTTACTTCCTTCCTTATGCTTCTGCTTCACAACATTTTACTGGCAAATATTGTCATTTTTACTCCACTATCAAACAGATCAATCAGATATCAATCAGTCACAATATTTCAACTCATTTTCAGTGTGTATCTTGATACAAGACGTATAAGAATTAAGAAATAATGATTTCAGAAAAATACTTGAAACAAATGGATTTAGTCAGTGAATTAGAAATACGTTTGTTTGAGTTAAAAACAAGGTGAAATACTTCTAGTGCTAATATTAGTATACTTCTTTTTTTTCACTTGTTTTAAGAAAATAAGTAATTATTGAATAACACTATGAAATGAGCCACTCTACAGAACTCTTAGTTTTTAAAGCACTTTCAGCTGATGCTGCTTCTGTACTTTTACTTTAGGAAGATTTGAAATGCAACTTTTTTTTTTATTCTGAAGGAGTTGAGTATTTCTTACTTGCTGTTCTCAGATGTGAATGCCCACATGACTTTAAACATGATATTTTGTCTGATGATGTATGGTACAATTTGCATTTTATTAGTAATTCAATTTATGGACTGAATTGGAAATAGAAAATTAAATGAGCGGTGCAAAATTAATTGGCAGATATAAATTAAGACAATAAAGTCACCTACAGGTGAAAACTCACTTTATTGCTCATCTCATCAACATAAGCACTGTTGAGGTGATGACCAATGTAATTTCTGGGGGCTGTTAGTGGAATTTTAGCCTTGCTCAGTTATCATTATATTTTCCAGGCTGTGTTGTTCCAAAGTGAAACCCTTTCTATGGTTTCCTTTTCCTTTACATGACCTCTCCTCTGGTTGCTGTTCAGGCCGTGACGACCCGACCTGAACCCGAACACATAACCCTCTAATACGACACAGGAAACACAAAACTCAGGAGCAGAACCTTCACTATTTCTGAGGTGACCCCAGAGTCACCGGCTGCACAGACTTGTATTTGCATGTGAAAGTCTGGCTTTGGGCAGAAGAAACACTTCCTGTGACTGTCTGTCTGTCCGTCCGTCCGTCCGTCTGTCTGTCGTCTGGGTAAAAAGGCCTTTGACTGACTGAGCCCCTCAGAGACCCCAACAGGCTTTGTGTGGCCCAGCCAGGAGGTGTCAGCTTTCATAAATGGAAACAGGACCATGGGAGGAGAGAGGGAGGGGGAAGGACGGAGGGGAGTTTTAGGAGTTTAAGGAGGAACCATAAAAAAAAGAGATTTCTTTATGATTTCTTTACAGTGTCTTGATTTCACATACACCCACAACTCCTCCAGGTCCCTGTCTGAACGGATGTGAAAGCATCTTTCTGAGGCGTACAACACTTTTGCCTCATCGTTCGCTCTCTCACACACACACACACACACACACACACACACACACGGTACTGGAAACCTGGCGCCTGCTTTGTGCCCTGCAGACTGCTCATTAAAGCTCCCATGAAATGACTGATTGTCTTCTTTAGATTTAAGTGTTTCTGCTGCAGCAGGAACGACTGACAGGTCCGTCGTAAAACAATAGTCAGGTGATCATTTGAACATTAAAGCAAATCATTCTTCCCGTTCACTCTGGACATTAAAAGATCCCTCCCTGAAGCGCTTCCAATTTAAGTGACTGCAGACAAAAGTCCTATTAATATATGGCTTCAGCAGTCTGTTACTGTACCTCCTCTGCAGCTAAACATTTTACACTAAAAGGACTGTAACTCTGGAAGACAACCACTTCCATTGTCTAATTTGGACTCTGCTGAATCTTTAGAGTCGCTTCAGATCAACTTGAGAATTAATTTCTGCACAAAACGAGGACTGTGGATTTTGTCCCACATCACCTGATTACAGCAATGAAAACCTGCCTCATGTCCTCATAGAGACATGATATTGCAGTTTTGATTAACTAACCCTATTTTATATATTGTTACTTATTTATCTACTTGTAATTCTTTAACTTATTTTTATTATTATATAATTTTTATTAGCAGGAGACATGAACTTATGTGCTGCTGCTGAACTGCTTTGTCTTATACTGGCAGGCGTTTCTGTTATTTCTCGTCTCTGAAACCGTTTCATCAAAAACTGAATATATTAACCTCCATGAAGGACGATTTATTTCGGGACTGCCTGGTGTTCCTAATAAACTGGCAGCTGGGTGAAAGGGTTCTTCTCTACCTGTGCAAAAAAGCAAAATTTGCTCCTAAAGTCTCAGCCCAAGGAAAAAGACACACTGAACACAAAAAGGGTTACAATTTACATCTTTAACTCGTTGCTAACATCCATCCCATCCTCATGAACCACGGCAGACCGTCGTCTATACAAACTGTACATGGAGTTCAACAGCAAAACAGAATCAGGTGCAAAGGAAAACATTCATAGTGTGGAATTACTAAAATATTGGACACTGTTCACATGAACTCCTGCGCTTGCACACAAACAACTAAAACATTTTTAAAAGGCAACAAAGAAATCGAACATTCAAAGATCACTGAGCCAACACTTCAGCCTGATTATGTTCTTATTTATGAGTTTAAAGTGTTGTGTTTATGTGCACGCAGGAGCATGAGAAAAACAAAATAGTACATAAAAACAGGTACTCCAATCTGTAAGGAAGCTAAGAGTTTTAATTCAACTCAAGTACGTTAAGATAAGACCGTTTACTGCTTGGAATTTTCTTACAGTCAAGAGAGAAATCATTTTATGGATCAGAATCTGAATCCTGGATCAACTTCGAGATAACAGGAAGAACAATAGTAAGAATCAAAAGGCAAGGAAACTTTAATTTGTTGATATGAACAGCTCATGAATTTAGCCTTCAAATAACTGGCTGTGATGTTTGATTTAGACTCAGAAAAACAGTTTGGAAGTAAACTGATTGACCACAACAAGTCAGGATGGTGTAATTTGTGTCCCAAAGAAATAACTGATTCTTGATCTCAGGATAACTGGGTTGAAATAAATAAGTACCAGCCATGTCCCCTCTCAGCTCCTGTAAATCTGCGTTCATTTAGAGTCAAAGGCAACTTCTCACACACACACACTAAAGATGGTGTATCACAACTTGAAAAAAGGTTAAAATTTCTAACTATCTACACATCAGGGAATTCAAAAATGCATTAATATATACACAAAGATTTTTATTCAAAAATGATGAACCCACCCCCAGAAAGGTTTGACACGTTGGAAAGAAGACAGCTGTCAGAAAAGTTGAAAACATTGAAAGAAGTGAAGAATGTAAAGAGCGTGGTCTCTCTGAGACTTGAAATATTTTTTTGTAGTGTTGGGCAACAAACAGGGGACACTATTAGCCAAATAGAGATATTTTGGATTGTTGAATAAAACCCTATCATTACATGTAAATTAAATCCATACAAACAAACTGAGCCTCTGAGCTTTGTTCCTCTCCTTTGACAGACTTCCACTGCTTTTACGTTTATGTTTTTAGACTTAAGATGATAAAACACCTCCTAGGTCAAACAGCAGATTAACACAGGTTTAACACTCCTCATTCCTTCTATTCAGTGTTTGCGTGTGTGTGTGCATGTGTGTGTGTGTGTGTGTGTGTGTGTGAACCCGGGGATCTTTGGATAGAGTCCTGCACGCTGCCCGGCGTGCTGCGTTATCTGGGCCGGTGGTTGGCAAGCAGGAAGTCCTTGTCTTTGCAGGTGAGGCAGAGTTTGAGGTTCCTCAGGGAGCCGCCGGCGGAGTAAAACGCCCAGATGCCCATCAGGAACAGGATGACGTAGGTGGGAACGAGGCTGGCGACGTACTCCGGGTTCTGGAAAGTCTGTAGGAGAAGAGGAGCAATGGAAATCAACACAAGACGTGAATATACATCCGCGCATAGCCCACGTTTTTTCCTTGAGGCTTATGCAAGATCCAAATTTATAATATCTCACACCCATCCAAACATCACTCCCCTGTACCTCACCATCAGCAACACTCACCAGACAAGACACAATTAGGTGACTGATGACGACAGCAGCCACCGCCCACCAGCGCTGCTTCTCACAGGCGTCAAAGAAGACGACGCCCCAGAACATGTGAAGCAGGATGATGGCCATGGTCATGAAGGCTGAAACAGAAAGAGCGTTACAACTCTGACTGAGCTGTTTCTCCTAATTTGTGAAGCTTAAAAGCAGCACAGAAGAGAATTGGTACCCGAGGACAGGAAGTAGTGCTGTGAGTCTCCGTGGATCCCGACAGTTCCCGGCCCCACTGAGTCAGCCAGGATGTTGACCACAGAGAACGCTCCACTCATGAAGCCGAAGCCGAGGCCGGACACTGAGATAAAACAACAATAACAGAGGAAGCAGGTAAATTTCACTCAAGGTGTGTAATTGTCCTGCCCGATATTTGTTGTATTTTATGTTACAGTAAAACTAATTTTTCCTGTGCAACCTCATCATATTACTGGCTAAGTTTTATATTCATAAATGTAAGGTGTTAAAAACTAAACCCTCTTTTTGTACCTGTAAAGCAGAATCCTATAGAGTCCTATATTAGAACTATATCTACCTATCTATATCTATTTGTGCTCCAAATTTTAAATATTAATATAATTTTTTTTAAATATATATATAAATAAATTCTTTAATATATTTTTGACTGTACCACTGTCAGTTTGTACTTGATTGTGTCAAACCTTGTATATTACCCCTGATATATAACCTGTATATCTGTTTGTTTGTCTTTGTTACCGTTATGTTAGGATACTTCTTTTGTGCCCGATATTAAATATATCGGATATGGCTGGAAACATTGCGATATTCGATATTATTCGATATTGGCCCAAGCCTACTTGATAGTCCAAATAATAAAAAGAGCACTGTGATGTTTTTAGGAAATTCTTGTTTCAATATCTGTATCGGTATAAATATCAACCATTATGCAAAGAGTCTAATTTAGAAGCAGATACACTGTTTGATACATGTTTGTTTTTCAAATGTAACTCACTGCATAGTCCTGAACAAATCAAATTCAAGGGATCTATACCAGAAATGCTTGTTTATCATATGATGCTCAGGACGCTCAATATCAATATCAAAGCTGTCCAGAGACGATGGACTATCCATGCTTCCTCCTCTTTTTTTTTTCTTTTGTGAATAAAAATGTGATCATCTTGTTCATCAGCTGTAATGTTGGATTAATATCTGCATGCCAACAGTCAGTGTTGAATAAAAACAGGTTGTGTTATGAAGCGCGGACCATAGACTGTATGTGTGTGGCGAAGACTAACTGTACCGTAGGCCAGCTGGCGTATGGAGATGGGCATGGTTTCCTCCTGACTGAGAGTGAGGAGGCCTTCATTCGCTTTCCTGCAGGAGAACACACACAAACACACACATCAGCGCCTCAGTTCCTAGTTTCGCTGTAAACAAGAACAAGAATAATACAAATCTATGTCATCGAGTGGAAGATGATCTGAGCTATAACAATGAGCCGTCAACAGAAAAAGACGAAAAGGTGGGAAGCTGTCATAAACTAGGACAGCTCGACACCAGAGAAGGTGAACATGCTGGGAACTACTAGTCAGGCTAGGAGTGGGCGATCTGGACAAAAGATAATATGACAATCTTTAAGGGTATAATCCACGCAATCCACCATCTGAGTCTCGAGTATTCCCACAGATCTAGTAGAACTCATGTGATCACATGATAAGTTGTGCATATGATCTCCTGGATAGAAAGCCTCAAGGCTAAAGGCTCAACTCACAAATCTCTGCATCCTCTTTCTGCTCTGATTTTATTGTGAAAGTCCTAACTGGAAGTTGTGATTTGTATCTATCTGCCACTTTGACGCCTCTTTCAGATGTTTGTACGCTCCTTGCCATTCTTCACCCTCAGTGCTGTCTTCTGTTCGCGAATTGTGTCACAACCAATCTCACTTTTTGCTTACTTCATGTGGAGTATTCATTTGGACAGCACTGTTATTTATTTATGAGGAGCTATATGTAAGTATTTCAATTTGAAAGTTCAGTCGCTGCTCCGGACTAATTTTTTCATCAAAAGATTAAAACTAAATCAAAAGCAGGTTCCTAAAATAACACAGAACTCTGCAATTATCTCTGCATTATACTTATAAAGTATAACTGCATTATATCTACAAACACTTAGAGTTTTTTGATTCTGATATTAGTATCAGTAAAAAATTAACTGGACGAAGAGAAATTTCAGGATGAATATAATGAGACAGATCCTGTCAGTGTTACAGCAGAGTGTGTGTGGCATTGACTTACTTCAGCAGCTTGTAGTAAGCGAAGCGGAAGGCTTCCTGCAGCAGGACAGAGAGAACCACGCCGAAGACGAGCAGACCTTTCTGCTGCGCCACACTGTCCTTATTACTGATCTGTACCGAGATGAACCAAACCAGAGAGGACAGCAGCAGCGACACCAGCCAGAAAAACGCTCTAACAGGAGAGAAAAAAAAAACACATTTAGTTATGTTATGTAAAAGCTCAGTAACTAATCCTAATTATTTTATTTTATCTTTTTAATTTATTCTCAATTGCTCATTTTTGCTGCTTTTCTTTGTCTTATGTGGCAGTCAACTGAATATGTTTTGATTTTGGACTGTTGGTTAGACAAAGGGGAAACTTTGATGAGTACAATTTTAGACTTTTAGAATTTAGAATTTTGTACACATTTTGTAGACAAACGGCTAAACATAATGAAATCAACCAATTTTCATTAGTTGCAGCCTTACCTTTAAGCAAGATCTCATTGGCTGTATCAAAATAAAGTTCCCATGTACTTAGACAAATACCAGAACAATATTCTGTTGAATTAATTATTAATTACCATCATGAGAACAATATGAAATTCTGCCTTTTTCTTCCAAATGAGAACACAGAGCATATACGGTGTGTCTGGTATAGCAAACAAAAAATATCATTATCGTTGGTTAAAAAGATGAGCTCAAAGATTGCACTGAACAGGTCTTCATAATTGAATTTTCTAATCCATCTTAAAATTGGTATAACACCTGTAGAGGACCTCTTTTATTCATCTCCAAGCTGAATCATGAACTAAAACATGTAAGAAATAAAAAAAAAGGGAATGTATTCAGTTAAAAGCAACTCTGACTTTTGACTTAAGACACTATGTCCGAAAATGGAACTATCGGTAGTAAGTTAGCTAGCTAATGATGGGGTCTGTTAGCTAGCAAGCTAGCTCTGCTAAATACCGGGTTTTATCTAAATCAAACACGAGAGCAGTGTCGGTATCGCCCTGCTGTGATGAAGATCCGTTTCCTCTCATTCCGTTTTGATGAATATGAATTAAAACTCTCACCCTGCTATGAGGAAAATGACCCTCAGCGGCTCCCGGGCGATGGTAAACAGGAACAGAGCGATGGCCGGGCCGAAGGCGATGAAGGTGCAGCCGAAAAACACCGACGCCGTCATTTTGGCTCTTCGTAAGGAAACCGGCGGCGAGCAGCGCGACCTCAAGCGCCTTGTCTTGCTCCCCAAAAGGGTGATTTACAAATAGTTGTCTTTAAATTTAACAATTCGCGGCCTCTTGTTGTCGGTGCACTTCCGTTTCCACCACAGTTGAACGTCTTCTCACGTGACCATTAAAAAAAACAAAAAACTATCGTCTTTTTCTCCTCTGTGTTTTTCGGCAGCCTGAGACCCTCAATGCTGCAGTGCTGCCACCTAGCGGTTTTATCATCGTCAACATCTCGCGCACTTAACACCGGGCAGGGCCTCAGTTTGCCCGAAAGAGCCACACATTTCTGCAGATTTGTGCTACAACTTATTATCATTTTCATTTTAAATTAATCTGCAGATCATTTGCTAAATCAACCCATTGGATTTTTGTTTATAAAACGCCACAAAATTGTGACAAATGTCTGTCTTAACAACTTAAAATGACATTTTCACATTTTGTCAGATTATTTTCAGTAGCTTCCATGTAATGTAATGTGATGTAGTGACTCCAAATCAGTTACCTCCAATTATTGCCACTTAAGCCATATATGGCCTTTTTATATTGGATTTTAGTCCGTCTTCTACTCTAATCTTAATTTTTTTTTTCTAATTTAAAATATGTAATGTGTCCCAAGAAGAGACCCACCCCACATTTTATATGTCAGTACTTTGTCTATTTATTAATAATATTTCTTTCATAAAAATTATGATTTCCATTTTCCAATGGTTTTCATGTTATGTTACACAGTGGTACAAAATCTAAAATGTTAATACATGTTCCAAAGAGGGCACAACCCCAAATACATTTAATTAACATTTCGGTAATTTCTGTTGGCTTGAGTGATATCCATAATATCATATCAAATATCGTCACAAGTGGATGGGGGTTAATGAAATAATTTTATTGTTGCATTCTATGTTTGTTGTTTTTTAATAATACATAATTATAAAAAAAATCTACATTATTAAAAATATTGCATGGCAGGAAGTACTGCAGTATTCAATAGACCTATTACTGAATGTTGACCCCAGTTTAGAGGCCACTGAAGTTCACTGAACTAACTGCCATGTTCATGAAACATATTATATTCTCAAACCAATCCTTTTCCTAATTGATAATCCAAATTTACTATCAAGAATAGGACGGAAATGTATTCTCCATTTTTGCACTATTTTACTCATCTCATTCTACTATTTGTCATCCTAAAATGTGTTATTACTTATTATGATTTATCAAATTATGGCCATGAAATTCTTAAACACACCACATGATTTATTTCTTTTATCATTTATAAAAAACTGCCAACGATGTGGACTCACATAATCACAGAAATGAATGATGCTGACACTGAACCTCAACAGAACAACACACTGATGTTTAAGCGTCTGTCTCGAACATCTTCTTTCTGCCGTCCATCCCGGCCTTGTCTTCGATGTTCTTCCTCCAGTCGCCTGTTTGCTTCTCCTGAGAGAAACACAGGCAGATACAAGCAGGACGCTGATTCAGATCACTAATAATAAAAGGTTGACTCTCTCTTTTGAAGCATTTTGATTTTCAGCCTGCTCTGTTGTGATTGTTCTGTGTTTAATCTCAAAGGCTCTGTGTTGTTGTATTAGTATAGACATTGAGAATATTAAAGTAAGTTTCTGAAATCGTCCATCAGTGTTTAATATAGAGTCTGAAGCACCCACCTCCTCTTTCACCTCCTTCTTGACCTGTTTCAGGTTGCCTCTCAGGTCCATGGACACTTTATGTTTGGAGCCCAGCAGAGCTGCCAGCATGGCGTCGGCCGACATCCGCACCTTCCTCAGGGCAGGCTTCTTAAACTTCCCCTTCAGATCCTGAACCATCAACTTCAGGTCGTTGATCTGACAGAAGAAAAATCTGTGAGTGCCGACACACTGTATGTAAAAATCTACAGTCAGCTTCAGTGGAAAATGGTTGGCATGGGTTCTCTTGAAGATACATATTAGACAAGCCTTAGTGTTTTTATTGTACATTGTTTTTGTGGACAACGACAGAGGTGGAATCATTCATTTAAAACCGTACCTCCTTGTTGGACTTTGTCACTTTGATCTCCATGTCGTATCGCTCCTCATCCACCAAATCAATCTGCTTGTGAAGTTTCCGGCACAGCTCCTGGTGTTGTAATACACAGGAAATGAGGGAGATGAAGAAACTGACACAAACAAACACGAATATTGTAGATACTGAGCAGGGAATCAGTTTTATATTTTTCTGTCACCTCCTACACTCTCCTGTGAAAATGATTCTTGTACAAAGCCATAATATTCCCAGACAAGATTTAGGTGTTCACCAAAACTTGTGGCCAACATCAGACAATATTCACAATGTGTTTTTTGTGCAGAAAATGGGTCCATATTTTATTTATTTATTTTTAAAATAACAAATTTAGAGCACTTTGCAAATAAGCTCTTAAGAAAACACTGACAGTCTAAATTTTAGACGTAGCTTAGAACATGAAATGACCTTAGATATCAGCTCTACGTCTATAAACCTGCTTGTGAATAAATCCACTGAGTGTTTCTGGACTCCACCCGGCGTCCAGGCGGTGGACGTTTACCTGGAGCTCCTGCATGCAGCCTGGGACGGAGAGGGCCTGGCAGCTCTCCTCCATGTACTTCATCTTCTCCTTCTCGGCCTCCCTCTCCTCCTCCTCCAGCATCGCCTCACCGATCTGCAGCAGCAAGCTCTGAGAGGAAGAGGAGTCCACACCTTCACACCACCACAAACACAACCAGGCTGACGCTGAAGGACGACGATGAAAGTGATGTTGTGAACATGTGTGTGCTTTTTCATTCAATGTCCTGATCACGTTTTACTTTGATTTTCTCACGATCTTTATCAGTCTTTTAATACTGAGTATCCGCCTACCTAATACAATCAAATATCTGTCTGTTTTATAATTTTTCATTTATGTTAAAATTAGGAAGGTAATTTAAATCAGGACCACAGAGACCACACTGTGTACAGTGTGCTGTAGTATTTTGTATTATATCTGTGCAGAGGAATGTCAGTGTTCATCTGCTGTAGCAGGAAGCTTGAGTAAGACAGCTTCTCCTCACAAAATACTAAAGTTCAGACACCACTTTTGAACAAATAGTCACACCCGAGAGTGTGTTTTACATGCAACAAGTTACTGACAGAGACTCAGAACAACTATGAACACACACAAAATGACCACAAAGAGCTCAAAACAACCAGACAGACACACAAATTACCACACAAACGCATGAAATTGTGGAAAAGAGCCTCAAAACGACCATGAAGAGACTCAAAATTACCACAAAGCCACTTTCAGTCCGGGGGTCTTATATAGTAGGGGTGGGGGGCCTATTACATGTCTGTGCCCAGGGGCTCATTTTCCTTTAATCTGTTCATTCACATTTTTATACTATCTTCAGTTGTCTTTAAAACTTCTTGTTCTTATTGTACTGTTGTAGATTGTTTTTCCTACAAAACACTCAGTAAACTGCTTCTAGATCAGTGCTGAATTTATGTTGGTGATGATAATATTTACTTCACAGCTACAGAGACTGGAGAACAACATAAGAAGAAGACATTTAAAACTTCAGCTCTTCATTAACACCATCTTACTCTACCTTGAGCTGATTCCTCCGGCTCGTTGACATCTTCTTCCTTAACATAAAAAAAAACAAACAAGAAGGAGAATGATTAGTGTATTTCTGTGAGTTTTGTTGGTCGAGAAAGTTTCGTCAGAGAGAGAGAGATCAGGACTTACTCTGCCATCCTGACTGCAGCTGAGTCCTGCCTGTGGCCGAGAGACCCGAAGAGAGATGAATGGAAATACCACAGCTTTCTGGTCTCTTTATAGATGTTGGTTCAGTGTGTGTGTGTGTGTGTGTGTGTGTGTGTGTGTGTGTGTGTGTGTGTTGGACCAGTTGCTCGATGGCAGCAGCTGAGCCTAAAACAAATGCTTCAGGAATTTTCTTCTGTAAGAATATTTAGACAAAGTGGGATCACGACACAGACTCAGTGTTTCCGGGTTGTGAACAACATTCTCTACTTTTCTTATTGTCAACAAAAACCCCATAAAAACCAACAATGAATTCATCCAACTAACAAGTGCCGTGTGTGTATCCACAGCCTGAGATATCAGTACCACTTTCTGATACGGCACTGTTTATGAAGAGTTTAAATTACTTTAAAATTACTGCTTAATATCAGTTACAAGCCATTAGGAGCAACTTTTGGGTTCCCAGGTTGTGGAAAATCCTCCTCTCCAATAGACTGTTTGACCACTGATCTTTTGGAAAAGTGCTGCAGGACATCTGGACCAAAATCCATATCATTAACTGATTATTAACATTTACCACTGCAGATTCTGTGTTGTATAATCATTTATTAACAGTCGGACTATAGCTGTTGATCTGCATACAGAACTTAAAACACAAATACAAAATTTAAAAAAAGAGTTGTACTGTAAGAATGTGCTGCAGTAATAATTCAGCCAGCAGACTGAAGATAACTCGTCACTGGTGTTTATAATGAGCGACACAAGCCAGCCAACACTGGTTCTACTACTTGAGACAATTAAAGCTCAGTTTCCTCAACTACAGAGGGATTTCTCTGCTGTCCTTGGTTTCCTCTGAGTCAGCTCAGCTGTAGTCTATAACAGCTGACTGCTCCTTTCATTCGTCTGTCTGTTTCAGCCCGACTGTTTCACAGACAGTAATGAATACTCAGCGGTGCTGTAAAAAGCTCTTCAAATATATAGCTAAGTAAAAATACAGACGCAAAAGTGCAAGTCACAAATTATGTTGTGGCAAAGATAAAAGTCTTGATATCATCTCTAGTTGATTTAGTTTCAAATGTGAAAGCAAGTCGTGCTTCATGTAAAGAAAGAAAGAAATTACAGTGTTGGTCTTTTTTTCATGTAAATATCAAATCAATGGTATAACATAATAAATGTCACCAGTTAAATCATGATTTAAAAAAAAAACAGCTAATAAACAACAAAAGAGTGTTTATAAATCCATCGTTTACAAACCAAAACCATCTGCAAGGCATATTCTTTATTTTAATTTTTAATTAGTAATATTGAATTTCAAAGTTTGTTAAAAAATATTGTTTGTGGTGCTCGAAGCATCAAAACCTGCCATTTGATCAATTACAGGGGACATGCAGAGGCCTGAATGGTTTTCACTGGGAACTATTTTCTGTCAAAATAAAAAAAGTTCATAAAGAAGTCTCACAGAGATGAGTAAATCAAAACTGATGTGTAAATTAAGATAAAAAATTAAAAAAAAACTTAACAAACACCAGAAAATTCCTTTGCAATGTAATTTGTAACTAATTTTAATTGCAGAATCAGACTTGTGGCTTGTGCTGAACCAATATAAGCCTCCCAGCAGCTGTCAGGATTTATTGCTCTAACAGGTTCCTATCATATTCAGCTGCTCAAACGCCCTGGGAGTGAAGGAGAGACATGCACACATAAACACAAACATGCTCCTCCAGCACAGTTTTCTCAGCTTTTACAAAAAACATTCATAAATCCAAATAAGACTTTAGAGATAGTAGTAAACTATAAAACTAACCTAGACAAAATGTCTTCTTTTAAATTCATAAACATACATTTATTCAAAATGCAGATTTAATCACTGTTTTTGTATGACAGGGTTGTAATGTGATAATTGAGCCTTGACTGATTAACTGATTTCATGCAGAGAAAACATATTTTGATTTGCTTTTACAGTAATTACCATAAATTTATGCTTAGAATATAAAACATAATCACGGTTTCCCTGATACTTAAATTCAATTTGTGATATATCACACCCACTGTATATACACCAAGGTTTGTATTTGCCTATTTTACATTCAGGCCAGTAGATGTCGCACTGTTCACATGAAGCACCAAAAAATTTACCTTTACTTAGAAAGTAAAGTCAAAGCTTCCGACGCTACTTACTTCCGGTACCGGACAGTTGATTTCTTCAAGCAAAGAGGAAATAACAGCCAGTGTTTTACTCACCGAGTATTGCACCTATTGACTGCGGACTGTACACAGACCCAGGTTTCAGGTCACTGCGGCCATGATAGTTTTTGGCGCGCTTTCTTTCAAGTCCCCGTATGTGGGCGGTCCTTAAAAGCAGCTAACGTGCTCTGTTCGCGTTCTCACCTGCACGTCCCGTTTCTAATTCACCTGACTTCCGATGTTGCCACAGGTATGAAAAGTTTCTGTATTTGTTTGTTCCGCAGTTTACTTTTCTTATGCAGCTGTTATTCATGTTATCCTGTTAAAGACGAGGCCGGGTCTGGGTCGAGAGATCCGGCTGAAGTGCAGTCTGACTGGCGGCCCGAGAAGAGTCCAACAACCCACGCGCGCCAGACTCGGCCCATTACCAGTTCTGCCACCCAGGATGACTTTTATTCCTTTCCTGCTTTTTTCCCCAATGCCAACCCTTCCCTTAGATGCAGGATTATTTTATTAAATGACACATTAACAGGAGTACTCACATTCCCATGGACACACAGTGTAGCTGTGCAGTTTACCCCCCAACAGGCCTCATCCAGGTGTAAGAGTTGCACAGAGTCAGAGCCCCATTCATTGTTATAGTGAGAGAAAATTGGGATGACATTGCACATTTAAAGGTTCTCCCTTTGGTTTCTAACTTTAGAGGACAGCGCTGCATGTTCACAGGCACAAGAAATAAGAAATGTGAATTCTTAAAAAAGGGTTGGGTTCTGCTTTAAATGCACAATCCATGATAATAATATAGTGCTCCATCCCTAAAGCATCTGGAGCAGAAAAAGAACAGGCTAAAAATATAAATATTAAAGTCATTATAGAAGCCAATTGGGGATTTTATTCAAATGATCATGTAAACCTAAAAATGAAAATGTAATTCCATGTAATTTTTCAAACACGTAGGCCTGTGTGTTCTTTATGAATATGAGCAGAGCAGAAGAAGCAGTCAGCAGGTCGTATTTGAAAGTATTTAAGTGTGAGTAGTTACAGCTGAGTGATTTTATTTCTACAAATGAAACTGCACATACAGGTCAAATTCTCTTAACTTGAATAAAGCAACAAACAATTCTAAATCCTTTTTTAAAAAAACATTTTCTAGAGTGTTTTTCATGTTTTTTGAAACCTTTATGCTTACACTTATTTTTCCCTCTGTGTCCCAGGACTCCAGAGCCAGATCCCACACCCTCCTCCTCCTAAGCCGCTGCCTGCTTCACCCTCCACTCCTCATTCAGCCTCCGTCTGCATTTGGACTTTGATTCTTCACATCATCCCTATTCCCTCTTAAGCCCTGGATCAGGTCCTTCGCACCACAACACCTCCATCCTCCAATCCCTCCCTGGTATTCTCCATCACCTGGCCTCTGTTACTAACTCCTCCCTCCTGTGGCTCCCTGTGCTCCAGCTCCAGTTCAAGCCTCTCTCTCTCTCTCTCTCACTCAGTTCCAGTTAAATCCTGTTTCAAATCTGCTTTTTGGTTCCTAGTATCTGCTCAGGGGTCCAGAATTAACAGCCAAATGTGGAAATCAATACATCAATACATTCTCACTCTAAATATATAATCAGGTGAGAACAAACGAAGGAGATAAGATGTTACTTATCATCAATATAAACATGATTTGAGTGAATACAATGAAATAAACTCACCCAGGAACGAAGGTGACCTGCTCTACAGTGACTATATTCAAATACAATAAGAAAATAGTGCCCACAGTCCATTGCATTTATTTTTTACATGTCACTGCGCTCTTTTGGGGTCAAAATAAAAAATGCGATCAGTCAGTCCTCTCATCAACGCAGGTCATCGGTTAGGATGTCACTTCCTTGTCACTTGTTTGTCTGTCAGGGGCAGCGGCTTGTTTTACCAGATCATAAATGACACTAAGATCCACTGTGATATGCAGTATTTAGTCTTTTTGGAAACTTTGTGGCTGTGAGGACGAGTTAAACAGAAATCTTTCGGAGCAGTTGAACAGCTTCTCCCCACTCTGCGACGTCACTCACTCTAGCTGTGAACGATCTGCCACATACACACTAATGTAAAAATCTGAAAAAAGACATTCATGAAACTTGAACAAAAACTATGAATGGAATTTCTGTTAAATCCTTTTCCATTCGTGTGAACAGATTGACAATCCGTGTGTAAATGTGTAATCTTTAAATATAAAACACATTCCACAAATGGACTGTATGATTACAATAATCTCAATTGGAAAGAAATGACACCAATTATCTCTTTACAGGTTGTATGGGTATGAAATGTGGTCTATTTAAAATGTATCTTCATCATCATCGCAGTGTATAAAATCCAGCCCCCTATTTTCATGGCCTCAATCTGCAACATGAATGTTTACTGTCGCCATGGCAACAGATGCCGGGTTAGTAGTTAAGGTTATCTTAACAATGAACAATAAAATCGCAATAGGTCATTTCTTAACAAAACAAATATCAACACCGACAGTCATACTATCAAAGACTTTAACCAGGTCCTGTCACTTCATGTCTTTCAACCGTTAACGTAGTGCACGTTACTTGTCGCAGAGTATTTGGGGGAAATAACTCATAGAAGACCGCGTGCTCTTACTTTGAAAAGCGGAAATGGCGTCGCCAGCAGGCAATCGCAGTTTTTCCGAAATTGGCCGAGCGATACAGTTCGATTTTCGTCTATGGTTCAGACCAGCAGAAAGTTTGTCTCAAAACTCTGTGAGTATAAAATGCAAATACACAAGCGTAGAACTGAGATCCACAAATTATTTTTCGCTTCACAAATAAGAAATTGATTCACAAATGTCTGTTTGAAAGCTGTAAATGTTAGGAAGATATTCACAAATGCTTTTCATGTATCTACAAATTAATAAATTGTATTCACAGATATTTTACTCGGGGAATTTGTTTGTTTATATGAAGATCCGTTTTGCAAGATATTTTTTGTGAGTTTACAAATTTATTTTATTGTATTTGTGGAAGGTGTTTTATATTTACAGATTATACATTTACTCACTGATTGTCAGTCTGTTCACACAAATAACATTGAGACAAAGCTACCTCCATAGTGGAGCTGAGGGTAGATCAAATAAAATACTGTACGACCATATTACAGTACACGTCCATGTTGTTTATCCTATGATGCTATTCCTTAAAGAAATGTAATATCATTAGAGTAAATGTTCTTCTGTTTGTCTAATATTCAATTGAGATTACTGAAAACATTTACTTTTCCTTGTTGTGGATCCATGACTACTCATTTAGAGCAGCACATATTATTATGGGCTGGATTTAAATGTAAATTTGTCATCTAATCATTCAATTTGTGAACTCTACTTCAGCATAGTGTAACAAAAATAGGTGTCAAGATTAGTGATTCATTCCCCACTCATGTCAAGTTAAATTGTTGTTTACAATGTCTGGCTCCACCCCTGGTCTGGGCTGAACCTACCTCTTAATCTGGATGAGTTCTTCTTCTTTAAAGATTTATTTAACTAGCTTCTATTTTCCTTTCTAGGTTTGGATGTTTTTCTACCATTACCATCACATTGTGTTTAAGTCATTTTCGTTTGTTATTATATGTGTATGTAAGGACTCTTTTGGATGGAAATCAATAGACTCACTTGGATATCTAGGGGATAGCTGATGAAAAGCGTTCTTATTTATTTATCTAATAAAATGACCGGAAGATCTAAATTCACCCCGTCAAGAAGACTTTTACTGTGAATTTGCTGACCGGAAGTGAAGCTGTCTCATTAGAACTAGTTTGACAGTGGTGTGAAGATGGCGGCGTACGGTCGCCCTCAGCTGCTGCTGCTGCTGTTGTTACCGTTTGTGTGTCTCTGCGGCTTCGGCTCCGTCCTCGGCCTGAAAGCTGCCAGCGGCCCGGCCGAGCCTCCCAACCCGCCCGTCCTCAGAGCCGCCGATCCCCCGATCAAAGATGCACCTGCACCCGCCGCAGCCGCTGCCGCCGCTGGGGCCTCGCAGCCTCGAAGGGCGACCGGTTGGAAGCTGTCGGAGGAGGAGGCCTGCCGGGAGGACCTGACCCGCCTCTGCCCCAAACACACCTGGACCAACAACCTGGCCGTGCTGGAATGCCTGCAGGACCGCAGAGAGGTAAGCGGCCGCCGGCCGAGCTGGCAGCTTCACATCGGTCCCGGGAGGTGATGAGCATCTGCTGGGTGTGTCGCCCCGGTGGGTTAGATCCACACCGGCCGTCAGCATGGTACTGATGCAGAGGTGAACAGCTGAGGCAGGGTTGAACATCCGCACCTACATCAGTGTCTAACTACGAGCCGCCACACACACACACAGACACGCACACACATACACACTCACACAGACACACACCAGATAAATATAGGGCAACAGATATTAGTATTTTCCTGCTGATTTCACCCTTGTCTGACACTTTGGAAACTACAAAAATACAGTATTATTGAATTATTCAACGATGGAGTAACTTTTAAGTGCAACACATACACATATAGACAGTGAAGGATTTCTGCAGGTCTGGAAAAATCATAACAAACGGTGAAAAAAAAACGGTTTTATATAAATTAAAAAGTCATTAATTCCAGGTCTTGCTGGATGTAGACACTAACATAACCTTTGGCTGTCCAGCTCAATGTGCCAGTTTTATCAAAAACTATATATTTTTTTAATTGATTAATCCATCCATTAATTTCCTGCCACTTATAGTCCAGACATGGATGGATTATGAGACAATGGGCCCCTGGGCATAGAAAAGTAAACACCCCCCAACCGCTGCTGCACAGGACCCCAGTCTGAAAGGTTCTTTTGCGTCTCTTTGTGATCGTTTACTGTCTTTTAACTGAACACTGTGGCTTTCAAACAAGAGATATAAACAGTCACTACGTACAGATGCATAGGGCCCTGTTTAGTATTCCATACATGGCTCTGGGTCATGGTAATTGATTAATTATATTACTAGGAATTATTGTTATGTACCACTGGGATGTGCTGGCCAAAAATGTGAGAGAAATGTCAATAACTTTGACTTCTTAAATAATGAGGCTTTACTGTTTGTTTTCCATCAGTCTTCAGACGTGATGAAGGTATTAAATAGAATTCAATGTAGTACTGAAAAGGTCTTTCTGCAGAAACCATGGATACCAATAAAGCACATTTACATTTTTAATTAATAATATGCACTTTTACTCCACCACACTTATCTTACAGCTACAGTTACTTTGCTGCATATGGATTTGCATGCAGAACTCACAACAATATGATGCATCGTTGGAGTTTCACAGTCACAGTCAAGTCACTTTTTTTTTTTTTTTTAATAAACAGAAACGACAGATGTTTTTGCAAATGGTATAAAATCAAAGAGCTGCACAGTTAAAATAAACAGTTTGTCAGAGTTCTCGGCCTCTTTTACTGCTGAGTTTACAAATGTCCCTGATGTAGAAAATAAAAAAACCTGAACAGTAAAAGAACATTGAAATGTCTTAGTTTTAGATGGTGTCTGCTGTCAGCCCATGTATTATGTTTCATTATTTATTCAGTTAACTGGTGAATTGGATTTTCTGTAAGTTGTATTTCTCAGCATGAACATGATTTTCTGCTCTGCCGGGAAAAAACATTGCGATGGAGAAATACTGGATCGTTTAGAGCTGGAACTGATTCATTAATCTGACAGTGGACAGAAAATTAATCAGCAGCAGTTTTGATAATCGATTAATCATCTTAAATCATTTATCAAGAAGAAAAATGCCAAACGGTTTCCACATCTGGCTTCTCAGATGTGAGGATTTACCTTTTCTCTGTTTTGTATAACTGGAAAATGAATGTCTTTTAGTTCTGGGCTGTTGCACATCAGCTGTTTGAAGACGTCACCTGGGAACTCATTTGTCATTTCCTGTCACATTTTATAAACTGAATGATTAATTGATAAGTGAAAAGAATAATAAATAGATTCATCTATAATTTAAATAATCCTAACTAACCTAACAGGCCACTGTACAGTACCGCAGCTGACTCAGTGAAGTAATGATCAACCTGAGTGGGGTGTGAAGCGACTGCATGTGTGTGTGTGTGTGTGCAGTCACTCAGCTGTCAGGTGACTCAGGCTGAAGTTTAACCACAGATTCATTTTGCTTTTGTTGTGTTTTTCTGTATCTTTCGTGATAATAATAATAAAAAAAATAAAAATCCAAACAAACATTTTTCACACTCATCACGTTCTCTGTCCAGATTTGCCGCCTACATGCACAGATTAATATTAGACTGTTGTCCAGACTGTTGTTTTTACTTGTGTAAACCGCTGCTGCTGAGGCAGGTGGACAGGAGGAGGACTGTAATTCAGCTGAAACGATTAGCCAATTAATTGATGTGCTTGACAGACAATGAATCGGTCCACTTGTTTAGTTTATGCGTCAGCCAGGGAAACACTCACAGATCACACTGACCCATGTGAGAGATTAACACTGATCCATACTCTTCATATACTTTAATAGATTTTCCATATTGTTCTTTTGCTCTCGGTCTGTTCTGTGCAGTGACTGAAAAAAAATCTTTTGCTTAAGTCAAAGTACAGATAGAGCACTGTAAACATACTCTGTTACAAGTGACAGGTTAGCTGCAGTGATTAGCGGCTATTTTAATAACTGATTCATTTTTAAAGTATAGAATAGAAGTAAAGAATTTCACCAATTTCAGCTTCTCAGTTGTTCATTTTTGCTGCTTTTCTGACCTGATAGTAAACTGAATTTTATAGATAAAATGATTCCTTAATTAAAAGTACAGAAGTATTATCAGCAAAATGTATTTAAAGTATCGAATTCAAATGATTGATTTCACCCTGTGACGAATATTTTATTACATCTGTCTTTATTAGATTGTTAATACTGTTGTAGCTGGTCGAGGTGGAGCTAGATTTAACTAGTTATACAGTGAGCTAGTTTAGTACAGTGCTGCTCAACCTGGGGGTTGAGTCCTTCCAAAGGGTCACAGGGTGAGATCCACACCGGCCGTCAGCATGGTACTGATGCAGAGGTGAACAGCTGAGGCAGGGTTGAACATCCGCACCTACATCAGTGTCTAACTACGAGCCGCCACACACACACACAGACACGCACACACATACACACTCACACAGACACACACCAGATAAATATAGGGCAACAGATATTAGTATTTTCCTGCTGATTTCACCCTTGTCTGACACTTTGGAAACTACAAAAATACAGTATTATTGAATTATTCAACGATGGAGTAACTTTTAAGTGCAACACATACACATATAGACAGTGAAGGATTTCTGCAGGTCTGGAAAAATCATAAAAAACTGTGAAAAAAAAAACGGTTTTATATAAATTAAAAAGTCATTAATTCCAGGTCTTGCTGGATGTAGACACTAACATAACCTTTGGCTGTCCAGCTCAATGTGCCAGTTTTATCAAAAACTATATATTTTTTTAATTGATTAATCCATCCATTAATTTCCTGCCACTTATAGTCCAGACATGGATGGATTATGAGACAATGGGCCCCTGGGCATAGAAAAGTAAACACCCCCCAACCGCTGCTGCACAGGACCCCAGTCTGAAAGGTTCTTTTGCGTCTCTTTGTGATCGTTTACTGTCTTTTAACTGAACACTGTGGCTTTCAAACAAGAGATATAAACAGTCACTACGTACAGATGCATAGGGCCCTGTTTAGTATTCCATACATGGCTCTGGGTCATGGTAATTGATTAATTATATTACTAGGAATTATTGTTATGTACCACTGGGATGTGCTGGCCAAAAATGTGAGAGAAATGTCAATAACTTTGACTTCTTAAATAATGAGGCTTTACTGTTTGTTTTCCATCAGTCTTCAGACGTGATGAAGGTATTAAATAGAATTCAATGTAGTACTGAAAAGGTCTTTCTGCAGAAACCATGGATACCAATAAAGCACATTTACATTTTTAATTAATAATATGCACTTTTACTCCACCACACTTATCTTACAGCTACAGTTACTTTGCTGCATATGGATTTGCATGCAGAACTCACAACAATATGATGCATCGTTGGAGTTTCACAGTCACAGTCAAGTCACTTTTTTTTTTTTTTTTAATAAACAGAAACGACAGATGTTTTTGCAAATGGTATAAAATCAAAGAGCTGCACAGTTAAAATAAACAGTTTGTCAGAGTTCTCGGCCTCTTTTACTGCTGAGTTTACAAATGTCCCTGATGTAGAAAATAAAAAAACCTGAACAGTAAAAGAACATTGAAATGTCTTAGTTTTAGATGGTGTCTGCTGTCAGCCCATGTATTATGTTTCATTATTTATTCAGTTAACTGGTGAATTGGATTTTCTGTAAGTTGTATTTCTCAGCATGAACATGATTTTCTGCTCTGCCGGGAAAAAACATTGCGATGGAGAAATACTGGATCGTTTAGAGCTGGAACTGATTCATTAATCTGACAGTGGACAGAAAATTAATCAGCAGCAGTTTTGATAATCGATTAATCATCTTAAATCATTTATCAAGAAGAAAAATGCCAAACGGTTTCCACATCTGGCTTCTCAGATGTGAGGATTTACCTTTTCTCTGTTTTGTATAACTGGAAAATGAATGTCTTTTAGTTCTGGGCTGTTGCACATCAGCTGTTTGAAGACGTCACCTGGGAACTCATTTGTCATTTCCTGTCACATTTTATAAACTGAATGATTAATTGATAAGTGAAAAGAATAATAAATAGATTCATCTATAATTTAAATAATCCTAACTAACCTAACAGGCCACTGTACAGTACCGCAGCTGACTCAGTGAAGTAATGATCAACCTGAGTGGGGTGTGAAGCGACTGCATGTGTGTGTGTGTGTGTGCAGTCACTCAGCTGTCAGGTGACTCAGGCTGAAGTTTAACCACAGATTCATTTTGCTTTTGTTGTGTTTTTCTGTATCTTTCGTGATAATAATAATAAAAAAAATAAAAATCCAAACAAACATTTTTCACACTCATCACGTTCTCTGTCCAGATTTGCCGCCTACATGCACAGATTAATATTAGACTGTTGTCCAGACTGTTGTTTTTACTTGTGTAAACCGCTGCTGCTGAGGCAGGTGGACAGGAGGAGGACTGTAATTCAGCTGAAACGATTAGCCAATTAATTGATGTGCTTGACAGACAATGAATCGGTCCACTTGTTTAGTTTATGCGTCAGCCAGGGAAACACTCACAGATCACACTGACCCATGTGAGAGATTAACACTGATCCATACTCTTCATATACTTTAATAGATTTTCCATATTGTTCTTTTGCTCTCGGTCTGTTCTGTGCAGTGACTGAAAAAAAATCTTTTGCTTAAGTCAAAGTACAGATAGAGCACTGTAAACATACTCTGTTACAAGTGACAGGTTAGCTGCAGTGATTAGCGGCTATTTTAATAACTGATTCATTTTTAAAGTATAGAATAGAAGTAAAGAATTTCACCAATTTCAGCTTCTCAGTTGTTCATTTTTGCTGCTTTTCTGACCTGATAGTAAACTGAATTTTATAGATAAAATGATTACGTGAGAAATTAATTGACGGATTAATCAGTAATGAAAATGATTGTTAGTTGAAGTAGATAGTTCAATAAAAAATTCTTCACGAAAAATTCCTTAATTAAAAGTACAGAAGTATTATCAGCAAAATGTATTTAAAGTATCGAATTCAAATGATTGATTTCACCCTGTGACGAATATTTTATTACATCTGTCTTTATTAGATTGTTAATACTGTTGTAGCTGGTCGAGGTGGAGCTAGATTTAACTAGTTATACAGTGAGCTAGTTTAGTACAGTGCTGCTCAACCTGGGGGTTGAGTCCTTCCAAAGGGTCACAGGGTGAGAGATGATTAACGGAAGAGATCATTTGAGAAAATACTTGGCAAATGAATCGATAATGAATTCAAGCTTCAGTTTAAATTGAACAGTCATAGGATGATAAGTTGTTTCCTCTTGTTTTTCTCCTGTAAGAGTTTTGGATTCTGATAGAGAAAAACATGAGACGTGTTTGATGACGACTCTGATGACCCAGTTTATTTTGTCCCATTTACACACACTCACTAACACACACTTAGAGCAGCAGTTAAATAAAACTTTTTTCAATTGTTTCGTTCATAAAATGTCAGAACATAATGAAAAAATGTCTATCCCAAAGTGACATCTTCACAAATCTTGTTTCTTCCTACCAACTAATATGTCACAGGCTGAAAAAAGAATTTTTCTTGAACAAGATTTGAATGATTAATCTATTATCAAAATAGTTGCAGATTATTTATTATTATTTATATTTATTCAGATTTATTGGCTGATCTTTGCAGCTGTACACACACGTATAGAAGCAAAGACTGAGATATTTCTGTTATTGGTGTTCAGGCAGCAATTGTTAACACCAGAATGGCTCCCAGTAAACGGCATACCTCCGCCAAGGGCAAACAGCTTCTTCCACCGGACCCGGATTAGTGGCTATTCAGGTTACACATTAATGTTAGTTTTATTTGCATAGCACCTGCCAAGCCTGGAGCACGAAGGGCTGGGCCTTTAAATCAGACTTCCAGAGAGTCGGTCTGTTAAAGCAGCGAGATCATCACTGAACAAGTCCTGGAAAATGATCTCTAGAAAAGAGTGGGAACCCTGCGTCATCCTCCATTATCCACCATGCTGACGTCAACACACGCATGCACAAGCACACACACACACACACACACACACACACACACACACACACACACACACACACACTCCTCCGACCCCTGCGCAATGCCCTCTTTACTGAGATAATTACATCGCTTCAACTCAATAACAGCTGTGGCCTCCTGAAGAGGTAAATGGCTCTTATAAATCTGCCTCTTCTTCAGAGAAAGACACACCCCCCGACACACACACACACACACACACACACACACACACACGGACAGCCCAGCAGCAAAGCAGCATGTGGTTACAGTGCAGCGTTTCAGAGTTTATTTGTGGTGGTCTAAGCCCTGAAATCCGACACTTGAGAGACGTCTGAGTAAAAAAAAGAAAAAAACAGCAGCACCACCACACTTAGAAACTAACTGCTAGACAGGAAGTCACTTTGCCACAGCACAAACAGGCCTGTGGCCACAATCAGACACTCAGGTGTGGTCAAGCCGTCACTCACTGTCACTGGATTGACGGTGTGTGAGGAGGCTGATGTAGTGCAGCAGTTTCCGCCTGCAGTCGGTCTCAAAGGGAGGGGGGGGAGCTGTTTTCTGTCACTGCAGCTTTTTACTGGACTGTGACTCTTTTATTTTGATTGTGTGTGGTTCTTTGCAGTGGTGGTGTTTTTGGGTGTTTGTTTGTTTGCTGAAATGAAAACAGCTGGTCGCTCCTAATGGAAACCAGGTTGATAAGAGACTGAACCGAACAGTGAATGTGGTGTAAAACGTGGAGCTAAAAGAGGCTAAAAAGCTCCTTAGAGCTGCAGAGATGGTGATCATTCTCTGTGGGTTTATCACACACAGTTATTTGAATAGTTTTTATTCACAGAAGAAAAGAAAGCTGGTACAGCCTGGTGCTGCAGACCACCAAGACATTTTTTTTACCAGCAGCAAAACTACAATAAATCTTGTGTCAGCTCAAACGTACAGAGGTTAGTTTCACACAACAAACTTCTGGGAGTCATGAGTGTATCATATTATCCCCAAGGTTTCCAGTGATATAAACAAAGTTTTGTCACATTACCTCCACCCCTTTACCCAGACACAGTTAGCGTCTGTCACCACTTCAGCTGGATCAGTCTAGTTGATTAATCTGCTCTTGTTTCAAAAAGCCTTTGATGTGAATGGAGCTGCTCTTCTTTAATTAATAACTCATTGTCTTGCTAATGGGTAGTTTTTAATCTAGGGGGCCACTGAGGGTCTGTTTCCTCATTACACTTGTTCCTCTGTCTCCGAAACATTTAGTGGAAATGACAGTTTAAAGTCAGAAGAAGGAGCTTTGTCTCTGTTCCCGTGGGCAGAGCAGAGTTAACATGAAAAGCTTTCATGTCTCTTTACTGCAAAGTGACATGAAGCTGTAACAGCTTCTCCTGCTGTGTTCGCTCTGATAGTTGAGGATGCTGTGGGGGAGTCAGTGGAGAGCATCTGCTGCTTTGTACGAAACTGCTGCCATTTGGAGAAAGAATGTAACTTGGTGTTGTTACTGGTGCCGTCCTTGGTGTGTTACTGGTACCGTCCTTGGTGTGTTACTGGTACCGTCCTTGGTAGGAACACTGAAAGATGCACAAGACATTTTATATTTCTTGGTGGCCATTCTCTGTTGTTGTTGTTGTTGTTGTGTTGTTTTTCTTTGGCCATTTTGTGTTAATTCATGCTCATTTGGTGTTTTTTTTCTGGCTGGACCACAACAGCAGGGCCAGCACTATAAACGTGAATGTCACTGAGTGACTGACTGATGAAGTTACACCATTGGTCAGCCAACCAAGTGTTGAAGTTTCCTCAATGGCCGTTGCTCTTTCAAAATAATTTGGCGAGAGCAGTTTGTATTACAGCAGCGTACAGAGCCGAGTGGTTTGACGCTCGGTCACATTTTTTAGTTTGAAAAAAAAACAAAACATAATTTACTCAATTCATGGCAAACCAGGCCAAACAAAGATTCGGTGCAACAAGGGTGGGGGGAGGGTTGATAACATGTTTCAGTCAGTGCAGCCAGGAATGTGCACCCTGGATGACAGGCACACAGAGAGGACGGGTAAACGCCCACTGGCCCACCGGGCCACATTATCATGTATGAAACTGCCAATCATATTTATTTATTTATTAATCGAAGATGCTGGATCTCTTTGGATCATGCTGGCCCACTTTAACCTGTTTGGAGGTGCATTTTTTCTGTTTGAACTCAGTCAGCTGAACCACCTGCTGACTCCATCTCCAATGGTATCAATCTTTTCATCTGACTCTTGGGAAGAGCAAATAAGCATATTTTTGAAAAGTATAATGTGATGAACTATTCCTGTAATACCAGATGTAAGTGGGGTTTAAATGTCAGATGTTGTCTGCTGGTCTGATAAGCCAGAGCACATCTCAAACACATCTTCCTCTCTCTGTCTTTCTGCAGGAAACTGAGATTGCTCCTGACTGTAACCATGTAAGTATTCCCTCCAAAACACACACACACACACACACACATGCACACGCACACGCACATTAAACATTATTTTTTTATAAGATAACTCAAATGAGAGAGACAGGAAATGGGAGAGATCAATGTTGGTGAATGTCGTTGTATCAGAATCTGTTTAACATGTAAATGTTTTACTGGGTTTGTTGGTTTGAAGGTTGAAGGTTAGACCAGGTTCAAGGCTGACATTCTTGGATTTGGGTGAAATGTCTCAACAACATGAAATCTGTCTCACACATACATGTCCGCACTAGAATGATCTGTAATAACTGCAACACTAATTCCTAGTTCTCATCAGTCTCAGCTGATACATCTTTGCATTTATTGCCAAGTAACAAATGTTATCATGCTAATATGCAAAACCAAAATGGTGAACAAGGTAAAAATCACACCTTCTAAACATGAACTCTGATGTTAACGTTTGGCCTCACAGAGCCACATGGCTGTAGACGCTGAGTCTTGTTACATCTCATCTAGTGTCAGTGTTAGAGGTCAATAATTAACAGAAGAGATTAACCTTTTATATTTAACACAGACTCTCACACATAAATCCATTTACCTTTGTAGGGTAGTATAACAGGATTTAGCATTACACAAACTCAGAGTACAGTACTGTGCAGTAGCATTTTTAAATGTGAAAAAGTGTTGGCAGCTACTTTGAACAGATGCAAAACCAGGAATTTACATAATTAACAAAGTTTCCACAGTTTAATTAAGGCGATAACAGACTGAACACTTTCCTGTTCTTTTCAACTTGCTGTTCTGATGCTTTGTGTTAGTTTGGTTGCCATGTTTGCTCCGTAGAGAAAGTCCAATTTCACTGTTCCATCAGGTTTCATTACTCGAGGCCTTGGGCATGTGTATTGTCGTTTTCTTACTCTGCGTCTTGACATTGGGAGTGTGGAGCGATCCACACATACTGGCCTCTCCAGGCAATATAAACACCATTTTAAAACAATTCCTCAGCTTCTGGCCATAAACGGAAAAATTATGATACACAGAAGCAGCTGCTGAGGATTTTTTTATTTCATTAATTAATTCAGAATTATAAACATTTTTTAAGTAAGACAGTAAAACTCCTCCATTTGCCCTAAATGGCCCATTTTAACCTCTCACACCCTGATTTTGTCATTAAAATGTCCATTTTTAAGAAACAGAAAAGGCACCTTTTTTCAGACTAGATGATAATATCACTTTATATTTATATGCCCCATAGTTTGATTAAAGATATATGATTCTGTTGAACTAAACATTCAAAACGAATATTGGTTGTGGCTGCAGCTTTCCAACCAATAGAAATATGATTAATAAGAATAATAAAGATATGCACCACTATTCAGATTTTCCTTTCATTGAGAATTATATATGTGGAATCTATGAAAACGTGACTAGAATTTCAAATGAAGTGATCGTGCAACGACAGCTCACCGCCAGCGCTTCTGTTGAATAAATCTAAGCTCATCTCTGTTCTATTTCACATTAATGGTCCCTCGTTTCCCCTCACCTCTGCAGTCGAAAGAGTAAAAAAGCCCTGAAGGACCCTCAGCTAACGGCTGTAACTGACGACCTTCACAAACTTCAACCTTCGAACTTTTCATCACATTCTAACATTCAGTCTGGAGTTTCTCTTCTTTCTGTAGTGAGAGGTTCCTGAAGCCGCCTCAGTGTCTTCTGGATGATAAACCTTCAGTGTTCAGAGTTCACACCAGTTAACTGCAGACAGGTTTATGAAATGCCACAAGGTTAATGGACCATTTGGACTGTCTTTATTACAGCACTGGAAAGCACTTGCTGCAATTAGCATCCCCCCCTCCCACACACACACACACACACACACACACACACACACACACACACAGTTATTTCGCCTTGCTGTTATTTTCTGGGCGGTGTGACTGTCAGTAGCTCAGTAGCTGTTATCTGTAGCTGCTGCAGCTGGAGCCTTGCTGACAGGAAAACAATAAACACCTCCAGTGTTAATAAAACGAAAGAAAGAAAGAAGAGGATCTGAAAACAAAAGAGACAAAGCTTCTTTAAATAACTGAAGAAAGTCATTGTTAGCGTTAGGCGTCCTGTGAGCCGGTGGTCAGCGTCTGACTAATACTTAAAGGCTCTCAGCCAATAACTTTATTTGTTTACCACTTCACTAAATTACAAAGTGCCTTAATAAAAAAAAAAACATCTCTGGAACAAACCAAGACTATAAAATAAAAATAAAAATCAAGTTAATACAGTCAGGTAAAAACCAACAAATAGACATTATAGGGAAGCAGACATCAGCTAAAACCAGTCAGGAAGACATTTAAAGGCACGAAGAGGCTCAGCGGAGCCCTGACAACAAAAGCACAATCACATCTGGTCTTTAAACCGGCAGCAGGGACAACCAACAGGCCCCCGGGCCGAGGATCTCAGGGTACACGAGGGCTCATAAAAATGTTTTTAATGTAACTGGTGGCCTGTCTATGAAGAGCTTTAAAAGTAATCAATAAAGTTATAAAGTCAGTTCTAAAAACACACAGGCAGCCAGAGGAGGGAAGCTAAAATCGTGGTGATACGATCGAATTTCCTGGTTTTAGTTAAAAGTCTTTAACTGCAGCATTTTGAATGGCCTGGAGGCGGTTAGGAGGTTTTTGTATTTAGACTGGTAAAAAGAACACGCCAGTAATCCAAGTGGGATGAGATAAAAGCGTGTGCAGTAGTTTCAGTATCTCTAAAATGAAAGTACAGGTTCACAATTTTTCCAAGTCTGTCTTAAAACAAACTAAATGTTTTAGTGACGCAGATAAAAACACAAAGAGGAGTTTCTGTAACTTTGGAAGATTTCTACCTGGTTTGATTCACTCAGGCTGCTGAATCTCATATGAGCTTTGGATAAAATTTAAATAGATTTTTGCATAAAACAAAGACTGGATTGTGTCCACACTTGAAAAGTGTGAACCTATCCTTTAAGCAGGGGTGGTGTGTTTTGGCAATATTCCTCCATTGGTAAAGTCAGGACTGTACTACCTCAACCACGTGTTGTTTGAAATCCAGGTTGGTGTCTAACAGAACTCCCAGATTTTTTTTTTAATAGGTTTAATATTATTTTTGAAATCATTGAGTTAAAGGTCACAATTTGGGAGAACAGCTGGCCAATAATAAAGAATTCACTGTTATCCGAATTTAGCTGCAGAAGATTTTAGACATCATCTTGGCAGACCTGTAATGACTCATTACAGGTCAACGTGTCGCCCCAGACCTATGACTCATGATTCATTCAAGACAAACCCAGAGATGTTGAGTTTACTGTCAAAGAAAAAACACAGGACACTGGAAAAAAATTGGAAACTCGGCATTTCTGCTTGCAAAAATAACTTTGCTCTCTTCATCGCAGTGTGTCTGTTCTGTCTCCCTTATGTCATTCTGTAAAAGTTTAATTTGTAATAAGGGTGTAAACAGGATGTCTCTACTGTATACATGCACAAAAATTGAATGTTTTTGTCTCCTTCTGTTTATCAGCTTCTGTGGAACTACAAACTTAATCTGACCACGGATCCTAAGTTTGAGTCGGTGGCCACGGAGGTCTGCAAGAGCACCATCGCTGAGGTCAGTCTGTCCCACAGGAGCCTCAGGCCCCCGTCTCTGGAAATAGTTCTTAATGTTTCTGGCTTTGTGTGTGTGAGCTTGTCCTGCTGCAGAATGAACCTGGGACCAATCAGACGCCTCCCTGATTGTTAAGAATCGAAACGTTGAAAGTGCTTAACACTTTTTCACTGTACCTAACATCTCTTTAAGATTTTTATCTTTCAAAATCATCACCAAGACGAAAACTTTAACTTTGTCTTTCCAGTGTTTTTTTTCCTATTCCCCGTGCTGTCCTCTGACCTGTCACATCTTCCATACCTTCAGATAAAGGAGTGTAACGAGGAGGAGCGAGGGAGGGGCTACCTGGTGTCCTGCCTGGTGGATCACCGTGGCAACATCAGCGAGTACCAGTGTAACCAGTACATTACCAAGATGACCAGCATCATCTTCAGCGACTACCGGCTGATCTGCGGCTTCATGGACAAATGCAAAGAAGACATCAACACTCTGCGCTGCGGCAGCATCAACGTAGGACACAAGGTGAGCAGCATTGGTGGAGGATTTTTTTTTTCCCTCTTTTTTATTTGGAAAAATGTTTCATTATTTCAATTAAGTTTGAGAGAAAAGGAAAAAAGAAACTCTCATGCAACATATTTATCCAATGGAGTTAACCTGACGCAACAGTCGGTTTGTTACACAGAACTATCTGGGAAGGATTCGCTGGAAACTATTTGGAAAAGGGCAGCGCTTGCAATAAAAACACTTGGCAGGTGATTGGATGAACCATCCGTCTATCACTGTCTATCACAGGCTAACAACCAATCAGATTCTGCGTCCTTCCCCTTTTTGGCTGGACCGCAACAGCGGGGCCAGACCTGTAATCGCTAATGTCCATGACTGACTGAGTGAGTGATAGAGTTGAGTGATCATATTTACACCATTTCAGTCCGAGTTTGGAGTTTCCCCATTGGCTGTTGGTCTTTCAAAATTGATTGTGGGGCGTTCACAGCCTGAAGTGTTGCCAATCTAGCGCATTGGTCGCTAGATTTAAAGACTTTTTTTCAAAAAAGCATCTAGCGACAAATCTAACGGCTTATTTGAAAAACGTTAGCCTCTTAGAGGAGAGTCGCCACTAATGTCCTCTCTCACATCTACTCTGTTCAGTGAATGGTAGAGACGTGGAGCAGCAATTTCTTACCCAATCATCTACGAGGTTTTGATCTAGTCTTGTGTTAGAGTTAGTTAGTAAATCAAACTCTTGCTGAAGCCAGTTTGGAGAGAAAAAACAATTTCCACTGAGAAAAGCCTTCAATGCCGTTCTTTGTCCTTTGTTCTTTGTTTCAATGAAGAAATACTCTGCAGTTCTGATGCTATAGCAGCATCTACGCTAACCTCTGTACGAGCTGCCATTGTTGTAATGAACTTCTCATTGTCGTCACACCTAAGACATGGACTTAGCTGCCAGTAGTTCTTCCCTAGACAAGACTCTATAGGAGAATCTATAGGGAGATGGAAATGGTCTATTTAGTTGTATATAGTGCTTTTTATATAGGAGGGTTGGGCTATTCTACCTGTTTTACCTGCCTCATGAACACTTATATCTTCCCTTGGTCCTCCCTTTTTCTCTTCATCCTCCTCTCTTCCTCATCTTCGGCCTTCTGTGATGCTCCTCGTCAGGACGTGCACTCCCAGGGGGAAGTGATCGCCTGTCTGGAGAAGGCGTTGGTGAGGGAGGCGGAGCAGCAGGATCATGTTCGTCCAATCAAAGAGGAGTGTCAGAAGTCGATCCTGCGGGTGGCGGAGCTGTCGTCAGACGACTTCCACCTCGACCGACACCTTTACTTCTCCTGCCGCGACGACCGGGAGAGATTCTGCCAGAACGTGAGGAAACTCTGCTGAGCTCTGCTTTCACAACATAATATAAGCAACGGTTTCTACGTGTAAATCACACTGAAATGATCGATATCATTCATCCATCCAGATCTGTAAAGATTAGGATTTATTAATGGAGTTACGTACTTTATTGTCCCCGAGGGGAATTCATCTTAGGCACAAGGTCTGTACACAGCTGCATATGAGATGCATACAAAATAATACAATATGGGCACAAACTAATTAGGCATAAACTTGACCAAACCAATCGAGAAAAACCTTAGAGACCTAAAAATCAGCATGTTTTGTGTGAATAATTTGCTGAAACAAACAAAAAAGAAAAGTAAACATCTTCCTGGAAAGGTTGAAGAAACAGGCTGAACAAGCAAAACCATTGGTGCTGTGCTTCAACTCTTATCTCGCTGTTTTATTCTCCACAGACTCAAGCAGGAGAAGGGAAAGTCTACAAGTGTCTGTTCAATCACAAGTTTGAAGAGGCCATGACAGAGAAGGTACCTACCCCCTGGGGCAAGTGGAGGAAGGCGGGACGAGTCTCCTCGACTCATGAACTTCTACACTCAGTGTGTTTTGGATCACATTGTGGTTTCACTCCTCTGCTTCCTCTCCACAGTGCCGTGATGCTCTCACCACCCGTCAGAAGCTGATCTCGCAGGACTACAAGGTCAGTTACTCTCTGGCTAAAGCCTGTAAGATGGACCTGAGGAAGCAGCGCTGCAGCCTGGACACCAACCTGCCTCGAGCCCGTGAGGCCCGGCTGTCGTACCTGCTGCTGTGCCTGGAGGCCGCCGTCCACCGCGGTGAGCCGGGGAGGGAGGGTGAGGTGTGGTTTACACCTCTGTTTCAGTAGTTACGGTATGTCATCGGCACTTCACTGTGTCAGTAATAATAAGATCTTGTTTCTGTGCAGGTCGTCCGGTCAGCGGGGAGTGTCAGGGCGAGATGCTGGACTACCGGCGGATGCTGATGGAGGATTTCTCTCTGAGTCCGGAGATCGTGCTTCACTGCCGGACGGAGATCGAGGCTCACTGCTCCGGCCTGCACCGTAAAGGCCGCACGCTGCACTGTCTGATGAGAATCGGACGCGGCGACCGCAGCACCGCCGTCGACAGCGTCTGCCAGAGCGCCGTAAGACCACAACACTCGCTGCCACTGTGACACCTCTGGGACGTTTGAGAGTGAAAATAAAAGATGTTTTTGTTGCACAAACTTACAGTATATAATATAATTTCAAATATTATGAACGATCATATAAATGAGGCAGTATTATTAATCATAGGTCATAAACTGTAATCCTAACAGACTGTATGTCAGTGGGGGTTTGATAGGTTGTTTATCAATACATGAAATAAAAAATGTAAATAAGATTTGTGCTGCTGACATTTCATTTTTTTTTTCTCAACTTTGTTTTCTCTGCAGCTGCAGACGCTGATTCAGTCCGCGGACCCCGGAGCCGACTACCGGATCGACCGCGCGCTCAATGAGGCCTGCGAGTCAGTGATCCAGACCGCCTGCAAACACATCCGCACCGGAGACCCAATGTGAGCTGGTTACAGACACACACACACACACACACACACACACTAATACCTTATGTCAAATAATTTAAACTTTAAAAAATAATCAGATGATTCATTTGCTTGGTGTCTCCAGGTCTTGGAAAAAAGGAATGAATCAATTTAGCTCATTTCCAAAGGTCGTGATTGTTTCTTTCTTTCAGTGAACCGTGACATTAGTCATAATTTGTGGTTGAAGGGAGACAGCTGCGAGGAAGCTCACTGACTCATGACGGATAAATTCCCATCCGTCCATTAGCTTTACTGCCCGTCCTTCAGGGTTGCAGTGAGGCCGGAGCTGATCCGAGCTGACACCGGGCGAGACGTCACCAGCCAATCACAGCACTGACACGTATACAGACAGACAGCAGGAAGCGTAGAGTCAGACAATTAACCTAAACTGCATGTCTGTTGCTTATCTGGATCCAGGCATGGATGGATTATGAGATAATGGGCCCCTTGATGGGGACAAGTACCTCTTCTATATAGAATCTCAGAACGAGAGTGTGGTTTATGTCTCTTTGTTTTGTTTTACTCTACGTCCAGTAAAACTGTGCAAAAGTTGATTAAATGACTGTAATGAATGTGGTGTTAGAAAGGTCTTTAAAAGTCTGAGATTTAAGTTTGACAAATCATTAATTAGTTTTTTGTGTGTGTGTGTGTGTGTGTGTGTGTGTGTGTGTGTGTGTGTGTGTGTGTGTGTGTGTGTGTGTGTGTGTGTGTGTGTGTGCGCGCGTGTGTGTGTGTGTAGGATCCTGTCGTGCCTGATGGAGCATCTGTACACAGAGAAGATGGTGGAGGACTGTGAGCACAGACTGCTGGAGCTGCAGTATTTCATATCCAGAGACTGGAAGTGAGTCAGTGAATCTGAATAATTATTTACTTTCTTCTGCTTTTCACCTTTTATCTGCTTTAAACAGCTTCAGTTAGTTAAAACAGATCTAAATGTTATTGATTGATATTCCATCGATACAACAAGAATTATCACTTTAATCGTCATCTGATGCTTTTTCTTTACAAACTGGACTATAAATCAGAGGATGGAAGTCTCTGTCATGGCTGTGGTATAGAAGAAATGAAATTAAAGAAGCGTAATACCACCTCCTCTGTCTCCCAGACTGGACCCCATCCTGTATAAGAAGTGTCAGGGCGACGCCGCCCGGCTCTGCCACACCCACGGCTGGAACGAGACCAGTGAGCTGATGCCGCCGGGCGCCGTCTTCTCCTGCCTGTACCGCCACGCCTACCGCACCGAGGAGCAGGGACGCCGGGTACGAGGACGCCATAAAAACACACACACACACACACACACACACACACACACACACAGGTTGTGGAGGCTGGTGTATATAGAAAAGGTTCTCTCTCTCTCTGGCAGCGCGATCAGCAGGTGTAACTGTGGTGTTTTTAAATTTAACAGGTAAACCCACCTGAGCAGGTAAGTGGAGCTACGTCGATCAGCACTGATCCCGGTGAAGGGTTCAATTGATTTTTTTAGTTTTGTTGGAAATCAGAAGTGAAATTACCGGGGGAGCCGTAAAACACGCTTTCATTTTTATTAATCGTGGCTGATGAGCCGCTGTCTCTGCGATTACTGCGCGTGGAGCTGGTGTCAGACATTTATACATTTCCTTTTAATTATTTGAATAATTTTGAGGATTCAACAGAGAAACAGTGTCACTCACTCTGGTTGCTGGGTAACTGTGATTCTCACCATTTTCTTAATTTTGACAAAGCAAACGATCAATAGATTAATCAAGGAAATAAGAAGATTGATCCGTATGATTAAAATATCATCAGCCGCAACCTGATATTAAAAATGCATAAATGATGATTTTGCTTTTGATACTTTAAGTACTTTTTCCTGACTATACTTACTGTGTGTGTGTGTGTGTGTGTGCGTGCGTGCGTGCGTGCGTGCGTGCGTGCGTGCGTGCGTACGTGCGTGCGTGTGTGTGTGTGTATGTGTGCAGTTATCTCGGGACTGTAAGGTGGAGGTTCAGAGGATCCTCCACCAGAGGGCGCTGGATGTGAAGTTGGACCCTGAGCTTCAGAAACGCTGCATGACCGACCTCGGCAAGTGGTGCAGCGAGAAGACGGACACCGGACAGGTGAGACGATCCGGCGCCGTGACCTCTGCTGACCTCTGCTGACCTCTGCTACGACAGTTTTCTGTTGTTTCGATTCATCAGATCTTCCAACCTAAAACTAGACGAGAAATCAAACACTGAAACATTTGAAAGAAGCTGAAAGGAGGTTTACATTATTTATCCACGGAAATACTAGGCATGTAAACTTCTGTGTGTGTGTGTGTGTGTGTGTGTGTGTGTGTGTGTGTGTGTGTGTGTGTGTGTGTGTGTGTGTGTGTGTGTGTGTGTGTGTGTGTCCAGGAGCTGGAGTGTCTGCAGGATCATTTGGAGGACCTGGTTTCTGCCTGCAGGGAAGTCGTTGGCAACCTGACAGAGCTGGAGTCGGAGGTCAGAGCTCACCAGTATCAGAAACTGGTCACCACACTGACATTAGCTGGAAAACCAGAATAACTAGTTACCTGAGCAGCCTCACAGTCACAGGAGAGGATGTTAATTCATTTTCAATATGAGGATCATCATTCTCTTTTCTCTCTGTTTGCTGCAGGACATCCAGATTGATGCTCTGCTCATCAGAGCCTGTGAGCCCGTCATCCAGGCCCACTGCCATGTGAGTACACACACACACACACACACACACACACACTTTTTAAACACTCAGAACTTCATTGCCTCGTTAGGCCTCGTGAGGCAGGTCAGGAATTATCAGCTGCTGACGTTTCCAGATCTGATAAATTCTTACTCGTAGTAACACTCAACAACTTAAGTGCTGCTCTCAGCACCGGGCTGAGGATCTGACAGTGAAGAGATCCGACTGTCAGACTGTAAAAAGAAATCAGAGAGGTTCCAGCTTTAAATTTCAACTGTCCAAGCTGTGTTTATGTTTCATCTCCTTGAATGATGAGTGAATAATATTGATTTGTATTGTTAATCTGTGTGTGTGTGTGTGTGTGTGTGTGTGTGTGTGTGTGTGTGTGTGTGTGTGTGTGTGTGTGTGTGTGTGTGTGTGTGTTGTAGGACGTAGCTGATAACCAGATCGATACAGGTGATCTGATGGAGTGTCTGGTTCAGAATAAACACCAGAAAGAGATGAACGACAAGTGTTTAGTCGGCGTCACACACTTCCAGCTGGTTAGTTTTATGTGTCTGTCTCTTTAATCTGAGAACTTTAATAACTAACAAGTGCATGTCAAACTGTTGCATTACATTATGTCACATTTTCTATAGTAAATAAATAATATAAATACATAAATGATGAATTTAAATATATCCTTTAAAATAAGAAGTGTTGGGGCACATGGTAACGCCGACCCTCAGTAAATCCATTTGACAGAACATGGTGCGATCTTTCTCTCTCACTCCTTGTATCAACTTTCAGATTCAAATGAAGGATTTCCGGTTCTCCTACAAGTTCAAGATGTCCTGTAAGGAGGACGTTCTGCGCTTGTGTCCGAATATCAAGAAGAAGTGAGTTCAGTTTCCATGGAAACATCTTGAGCACTGGAAATTTGAATTTTGCATTTGTAGCTTTTTCTTTTTTTCCTCCTCGTCTTTGTCGAGTCCTCTGCACGACACTCGAGTGTTTCTCGTGTCCAGTGGGTCTGATGTAAGTAATAATTCACAGGGTGGACGTCGTCATCTGTCTGAGCACCACAGTGAGGAACGACACGCTGCAGGACGCCAGGGAGCAGCGGGTCTCTCTGAAATGTCGTAAACAGCTGCGGGTGGAGGAGCTGGAGATGGTACAACACACACACACACACACACACACACACACACGCGCACACACACACACACACACACACACACACCCTTACCTCTCCTACTACAGGTGTTTATACAGGGATGTTTTTGGGATAGTTGTTTTGTCCAGCTCTATAATGGATTTTATTCGTACACAGCTGTACTGACAAAAATATGTGTTATAAATGTATTTATTAACATTTATAACACATATTTTAATTTAATTATAACACATTTTATTCATGTAAGCCTTATTGTTTAACACTTATTTATTATTTATTATTATTTATTTATTTATCACCTTTCACAGATAAAAAAATGCTTTACATCATTAAAATCTTTTGTCCATTGTGACAGTGACACTTTTTAAACCGTGTGTTAATGTGTTGAACACGTCTGTAAACGGCCTGTGTGACGTGACACCATGAGACTGTGTTGTAAGATGAACCTTCCTCCCGCTCTCTGCTCTCAGTCGGAGGATATCCGCTTGGAACCGGAGCTGTATGATCCCTGTAAATCTGACATCAGTCGACTTTGTCCCAACGTCAACTTCGGTAACGCTCAGGTAAGAAACTTTAGAAACTTTAGAAACAACACTCTACAAGTTAGAAACATCAGAGCCGACATTATCTCAGATACTTTCTCCTTCTCCCTCCTCTCCTCTTTTCCCTTTCTTTCCTTCCTCTGCCCTCTCTTTCTACCCCACCTCCTCCTTTTCCTCTCCTCTTTTCCCTCTTTTTTCTGGTCCTCCTGCCTCACCTCTCTCATCCTCCTATTTTGCTCGTCCCCCCTCCTCTCCTCCCCCTCTCCTCCCTCGCTGCACCTCCTCAGATGATCGAGTGTCTGAAGGAGCAGAAGAAGCAGCTCAGTCAGAGGTGTCACCAGCGGATCTTCAGACTGCAGGAGGTGGAGATGAGCGACCCCGAGCTCGACTACCAGCTGATGAGAGTCTGCAAGCAGATGATCAAGGTGAGGAGGAGGAGGAGGAGGAGGAGGAAGGAGGAACATTTTAAATTTGACAACATAGTAAATATATGATAAAATACTGGATTCATTATAATACTGGCATATTGTTTTGGGTTGCACGTCCGTCCCATTCTCCTGGACACGACATCTCAGCGACGCCTTGACAGAACTTCTTCAAATCGTGTACAGACATGTACTAGAACTCAAGGATGAACTGATTAGATTTTGGTGGTCAAAGGTCAAAGTCGTGGTGACCTCACAAAACATGATTTTGGCGTATCAGGAAGAAACTTGAGCACGTAGAAGGTCAGACAGGTCGGGAACAAACAGGTTAGTAAAAATGCAGATGAATGCAGAACAGAATCAAAGTATCAAAAGTAAAAGTTCTGGTTCTACAGAAAATTGGGCCTCGACTGACGCATTATTATATATTGATTGATAATATGGAGGCATCGGTGTGTAAGTAGCATTTTACTGCAGTGGCTGCTCCAGGCGGGGCGGGTTGGCTGCACTCTCCAAATAAAGTGGTTGAGATCATCTGGCGAAAGTTTGTGCCTGTGTCCTCGTTGTAGTGATGTTGTTGTGTTCCCAGGTCGCCTCTCAGGTGTTTGGTTTTCTCTCCTGCAGCGGTTCTGCACCGAGGCCGACGCCCGAAACGTTCTCCAGTGTCTGAAGCAGAACAAAAACAGCGAGCTGATGGATCCCAAGTGTAAACAGATGATCACCAAGAGACAGATCACACAGAACACAGGTAGAAACACACACACACACACACACACACACACACACACACACACACACCTGGATGAGCCGAACCAGAATCCACATTTAGCTCACTGACGCACATCCGTCCTCCTCCTCCTCCTCCTCCTCCTCCTCTTCCTCCTCCTCCTCCTACAGACTACAGGTTGAACCCGGTGCTGAGGAAGGCTTGTCGAGCCGACATCCCGAAGTTCTGCCAGTCCATCCTGAACAAGGCGAGCGAGGACAGCGAGCTGGAGGGTCAGGTCATCGCCTGCCTCAAACTCAAATATGCTGACCAGGTTAGACCACAACCACATCACAACCAGCGTCATAAAACCTCTGGGGGAGACGACAGTAAAACTTACAAATCTGCAAATAAAAGGATGAAATGTTGAAAGGACAATAAAATGTATGCACAATAAAATGGGATAAAATTTTAATTAAAATATTTATTACTTGCGGTCCTATAAAGTCATGTTGGCACTTTTTCACATTCCTAAATTTGTGTCTTGACACTTTTTAAAGAAGTGAAAAATGGTTATTGATGTGTTAAACTGAGTGTTCGGTGTCTGGGTTCGGTGCAGAGGTTGTCTCCAGACTGTGAAGACCAGATCCGAGTGATTCTGCAGGAGTCGGCGCTGGACTACAGACTGGACCCGCAGCTGCAGATGCACTGCTCAGACGAGGTGAACGCACAAACCCGTCCACTGCTTTACACTTTGTTCAGCTTCAGTTTTCCAGACCTGAGGACTCCCTCTATCCGTTCTTCTTCTTCTGTTGATGAAAAACACTTTGTACTTACAGCTGCATCTGTGGATAAAAGGTTGATTGTCTGCAGGTGGAAGCTCCATTATTCCTGTTCCAAACAAAACTGGGTTGAAGTGTTTGTGGATATTTTTAGTCTTAAAGAAATCCACTTCACCATTCAGAAAATATGAACTTCATGGTGAAATGATGTTTAGCTGGATGGAGATTGTTCAGTTCAGTTTTTCTCCACTTTTTATTATTGATCCACTTCAGTCGGGTCGGATTCTTGATCATTATTTTATTTGCACTTATTTCATATTTTTATTTATGTATGTTAATGTTTCTGTACTTTTATTGGTCGCCCCTGGAGACTGATTGCGGTTGCTTTTCTAAACCCTGACGGCCGGTGTATCAAATGCCTCATTATATGTGATACGTCAAACTGATGGAAAAAGTTCCTCGCTGTCATTATTTCATCTGCAGATCTCCAGGTTGTGCGTGGAGGAGGCGGCAGCTCAGGAGCAGACCGGTCAGGTGGAGGAGTGTCTGAAAGTCAACCTGCTGAAAATCAAACAGGAGGCCTGTAAAAAGGTAGAAAGAAAAGTACAGAAAGTGTCGTGGAATGTGATTTATTTCTTGATATTTACTGAAAATCCTCAGAGAGAATGTGGTTGGATGGAAAAGATTTGAGCTTGAGCTGCAGATATTATTTTTGAAAATCTCTCAAAATCTCAAAAAGGACTAAAGTCTTGATGGTCAAAGTTCCTAAAGCAGACTGATGGTTCCAGGTCTGTTAGTTAGCGACATGCAGTCTTTAAATTTGATAGAAATTCGCCTCGTATTAATGTGATAATGCATCTACTTGCTGATGTGTTCAGGTGTTTCTGGACAGTAGGAAAAAAAACAATCGTCAACAAACGGAAAACACACTCACAAACAAATTCAAGAGACAGTTCTGCTTTAATAACACTCAAATAGAAAGAAAGAAATAAAAGTTTCTCCACCAAATCTACCCCAGACAAAAACAACAACTGCATTCGACTCAAACCATGTTTGTTCTTCTTCTGTGCAGGAAGTCCTGAACATGCTGAAGGAGAGTAAGGCGGACATCTTCGTGGACCCGGTCCTTCACACAGCCTGCGCGCTGGACCTCAAACACCACTGTGCTGCCATCACGCCCGGCAGAGGACGACGTGCGTGTTTGTTGAATTTGTACAGAACGTTTTTCCAGGCTCATAAAGATGCATCAGTTTTAGAAACACATGCCAGATATTGACATGTGTTAGAGTGAGAGACAACTCTGTAACCTGTGACTATCGACCACTATTCAGTAGTTTAGAATCTTTATTTAATTATTTTGTTGGTTTGGGGGTTTAAATGTCGTCCAGCGAGATTCTCCTCAGTGTGTTTGAACGTCTTCATTTGTTCCTCCCTCTCTTGCAGAGATGTCGTGTCTGATGGAGGCGTTACAGGACAAGAGAGTTCGTCTGCAGCCTGAATGTAAGAAAAGGCTTCAGGACCGCATCGACATGTGGAGCTACGCCGCAAAGGTAAACACCAGCAGGAGGCATTTTCACCTTGTCCCGGTTCCCACAGAGCGTTAGAGCAGCTAGAGGGGGGTTTCCATCCAGTTGGAGTTGAAATCCCTGAAGAAAAAAACGTAGCACGTGGATTTCCTGCTCCACCAGAGTTTAGAGGAAGGTGCTCTGTTTATCCCTCATCTGTGCATGATGTTAACCTCTCCCTCCGGCCTGTAGGTGGCGCCGGCAGAGGGCTTCTCAGACCTGGCGGTGCAGGTGATGACGTCGCCCTCCAAGAACTACATCCTGTTCATGATCGCACTGAGCGTGTGCGTCCTCTTCCTGGTGGGGCTGCTGTGCGGTCGGATCACCAAGCGGGTGACGAGAGAACTGAAGGACCGGTAGAGGACGATTGCTCCGACGCTTCAGGAAAGACTGACTCCTCGCACCTTCCTGTACCCCCCCTCCTCCCCTCCTCCCCCTCCTCCCCTCTCAGATGCCCAGTCTGTAACCAGCCAACCTGCACAGTGCCAACACCAGTGCCCACATCTGGACCTCCTCCTCGGTTTAAAACTCTTTGGCTGCTGCTGAAATTTGCATCAAATGCAAAACGTTTCCCCCGAGTCTCATGAAAATCTTTAATCTCCATTTGGGCATCTCCACACGTCAACAGAGCAACTGACCATCTGATTGGACCGTTCTTTTCCTTGGTGATAATATTTCCCTCCCAGAAAATCTGCTTGTCCCAAGGTTTCCGTCTGGGGGTCGGACATGAAGTCGTCCGGCATCTTTTAAGTTTCTAAATAAGCGCTGTTCATGATGTGACTGAGGGCTGCTTCTGACGTTAGAGTTGCTTTCCACCCATTAGGTCCTAATGCTTTTTTGTGGTATTTAATGGAGACTGGAGCATGTAGAGCAACAGGAAATGGTCTTTCTAAGGGACTGTGGCAAGCCTGAATCGCACACGGTGCAACCTGAAGTCTTGTGGGAAACTTTGGGGGTTGAACTCCGAGATGTTCTTGTTGCTTTGAAACATCTTCTCATCAATCATGACGTCCCGTCCTCTTCACTCCTGTACAGGGACCGTGTCCAGCTCACCAGGTACGACTCGTCACCCGCTACTGAAAACCCCCCATTGACTGAAACTGGTCCAAGCTGGTCTCTGTTTTCAGGAATGTTGTGTGCACGTTTTTTTTTTTTTTTTTTTTTTTTTAAACTTCATTTAAAATGCTAATTAAAATCATTGCACTTTTTAAAAACATTTTTTTTTATTATTTCTATGCCTTATTTATTGACGATTACTCTGCAGCCCTTTGGACCCAGTTCTACACAGTTCGACTAAAAAGACACACAAACCAACCACAAAGAGACACAACTACAGAGACACAAAACAACTACAGAGAGACAAAACAACTACAGAGACACAAAACAACTACAGAGAGACAATACGGCGACAAAGAGGCGAAAAAGCAATGACAGACACAAAACAGCTGCATAGCAACAAACCGACCACAGAGAGACACAGAAAAACTACAAAAAACCCAATATGACTACAAAGAGGTGCAAAAGAAACCACAGACCTAAAACAACTACAAAGAGACACAAAGCAACCACATATCAACATAAACGACCACAGGGAGACACAAAACAACTACGAAGACCCACTATAACCACGAAGAGACGTTAAATGACCTCATAGAAAACCAGAATGACTACAGAGACACAGAACAACCACAGTCGTCGTTTTGTGTCTCTTGCAGTGCAGATGTTCCTCATCTGTAGGAGGTGGGAGTCATTTAAAACATCTGTATCCAGAGGCCCAATGTCTCATAATCTGTCCGTGGCTGTGGGATATTTGGAGTTACAAACAGAAGCTACTTATTTACATGATTTGATATATTTTTGATATTAGAGTATTGAAAATTGTTTAGATATTTATTTGCTATTCAGGTATTACACAGAATGAACAATGTACGTAACAATGTACAGTTTATTATTGCCAAGAACCAGGGTTTTAAATGTGAGTCAACATATTTTTCAAATGAGCCCCTCTTCTATAAAACTGCCCCCCCCCCACATTTAAAAGTTTCTGACCCCACTCCTTGATGTAACTCCTTTAAAACCACAAATACTCACTTTTACATTTCTGTGTTTGTACGACTTAAACAAATCAGATATAACATGTTAATTATTGAGCTTCAGAGGTGACACACCTGTGCTAGCCGCTACCCGTTTCCAGTCTTCGTGCTAAGCTAAGCTAAAAGTTTCAGCTTAGTTAATTAATAAACTGACATCATGTGTAATTGACAGTAGAAAACCTTAGAACTGGGTCACGTCAATCGGGTAAAATACTTTTAGTGTCCCTTAAATCCTGTTTTAAATCTTTACTAAACGGATGTAGTCCCATTTAAGAAAAGCAGCTTGTTGCCTTTGTCCACTGACATCAGCTGATTGGACGACGAGCCTCATTCATCACATTCATCAATTAGTGAAAATATTTACGCTAATTTTCTTTTAACAAACCTTTTGCAGCTTTTTGATGCACATTAATGTGTGTGATTAAAGACAGAGTAAGATCAAGTGTGCAGCATATACACACTGTTTTCTGTTTATTTACAAAAGTTAATGAAGCTCAAGTTGCAAATAACGTGGAGACACACCGTCAAAGGATTTTGCCTGTGAAAAGAAATTTCCTACCCGAAGGCCGAGCCGATCGACTGACCGATAGAAACCAACCGCTCGCTGCTTGGAGCTTTTCTAAACGATCTCCATGTTTCTGTGTGTGCGTCTGCTGATGTTGAATCAGAGCGATTTAACAGGAAATAAAGACAGCTCTCATAACCAGTTTTGTACGAAGTCTCTGTGTACAAACTTTATCGGTGTGCAGTTTGTTTTTCTTTGTTTTTGTTTCTTTTGGGATTATGCCATGTAATATGAAGATGTAACAGAATTATCATTGTGAGATTTGATTTTGCTGTACAGATAAAATTTGTCAATTTAATAAAAATGTCTGCAGATTTTCAGATTTCTGCCTCAACCTGAGTCCATTTTAATACTGGATATGATATCCTGTACTTTAGTGTGGGAACATTTTGGTCAGAAACAACAATGCAACTGGAAGAAGTAGAAAACAGATTAGACACAGTGCGAGGTAACGGAAATTGTATATAGAGTTTCAGGTGCAACCTGAGGCAATCCATACAACAGCCCTTCATTAAACTGTATCTGCTGTATTTCTTTTAGCCGTTATTTCTAACAATGGTTGGAAATCGGCAGAACATGATTGATCAGGAACCAGCCCACACCACGATCAACAGAACCGTCTAATACACTGAATTTATTTGCTCTATAACAAGCTTTAGGTGAATTTTTGTCTTAGTCAGAATTATTTTGGGTGAATCGATTTGAGGTCACTTTTCTCAGCACATCTTAAGCTTCCACCTGCCGTTAACAATTCACAAAACAGCATTTTAAGCTTGTGACTGTGTTGCTTCTCGTCAGAAAGCAGCTCGGGATTTGTATCTAACTGTTTTTATGCACCCAAGCTTGTAACTTCTGCTTTTTATTTAAAAAAAAAGACATTTTCTAGAGGAGTTGTTAATCTTTTCTACTAATGATTCAACTGTGAGATTGTCTGAGCTGCAGAAGAGCTCCAACCGTCAGTAATGTAACATTGTCTGTGGGGAAAAATGAACCAGAGCCACAGGTGCATGAATACGTCTTCCCACTTCCCAACGTTATGATGTACTTACCTGAAAAGTATGCAGGACACTATATTAATTACTACTGAATAAAAGCAAGATGAGAACAAAAGAAAGCCTGTAAAACTTCCAGCTGTAGAAAGCTCTTTATTATTGCTTCCCACTTTATGAACTGTACATGATTTTGGAGAGAAAAAGCAAAGATCAAAAGGAGCAGCGGCGTTAATTTCTCTATTATATCTCTTATTGGACATCTACATGGGGTTAGCTTTAGCGACACTCAACCAGCAGAGCAGAGGACGCTCCCTCACACACGCACACACACATCACAAACTGTAACATGCAAAACCCAAAAACCGGACAAAATATCGTCACTTATTTTAGACATTTGAGGCGCGTGTGCTTTGTGATCCCTGCACAGCAAAACAAACTAGCAACAAACCACCTTCCACAAGTTAGATGACTAATCTAACAGTCAGTTAACTCTGCCTGCTTTAGTGAGTCTAGTTCAAATGAAGAACGATCGCTAAATTAAAAAGGAAAATAAATTAGAAAGTCATTCAGTTGACTGTAAAAATGCTATTCTTAAAAAAAATGATCCATCCATATTGAAAATCAGTTGACTTAATATTAATATACAGCTACCACATTAAGAAATAATCAACAAAGGAGAGAATGTGAATTCAGTGTAACACCTAAAAAATCTACAGAATAACCAAAATAAACCGTTACCAAGCTAAATGACTGAGAGGAGGCGCGATCAGCTGCTGCCTGCACAACGTTCAAACTCTTTAAACGTCCAGGTAACAGCAGATCAGCAGGTGTCTACTGGGGTCAGACTGGAGGTCATCAGCAGGTCATCACCCAGCAGACGGCTGTAATTCCTCAGTTTATACAGCAGGGCGGCGCCGCACGTTTCTGGCCTCATTGACTAAGGCACTGACGGGCTGAATCCAGATGTCCAGGTGTCACCGCACCTGCAGACCCACAGACTTTGCGGACGTGGAGGGCCACAACCGATCCGGTCCACAAGAGGCCTCGAGGAGACTTTCTCTGGATGAGGTACAGACCTCACTGACTGAATTACCCACAACTAACTGAAATATGGACATGACTTTTTCTAAACAGAGGTAATCAACACAATTTGTATTATTGTCGTCCTTTAGTGATGGAAGCCAACAGAAGCCCTGCAGCGTGATGACACACTGTGTGAACGACTGTAGTTGCTTTGGATGTTTCCACAGCAACGAGTGAAACAGGTTTGAGGCCTCGCAGACTTGACGTGATGACGGTGAACACGTCACGGTGCGTACGACTGAAGTCTGCGAGGGCTCAGGTCCGTGAGTCCGGGAGGTGGACATTTGGATTCAGCCTCAGACTTTTCATCTCGTCGATTGTCGTCATGGAGACGACGATGACGAGGAGCCTCTAGCCGCATTTCCTCTAACGGCCTCCGACTAGATCCAAGAAAACTCAAAGGGAAAGCCGCTTTGACATCTACCGGAAGAGTCCCAACTTCTTTCCCCACGAGACGTTCACTTTACTTCTCTTAAAGATGAGAATACTAAGGCTTAAAAAACAGTCCAACATTTTGGGAAATACACTTACTGACTTAGATCAACACTGCAGCCAGCAGCTAGTTAGCTTAGCTTAGCACAAAGACTGGAAACAAGGGGAAACAGTTAGCCTGGCCCTGTCCAAGGATGACAAACTCCATCCACCAGAACCTCAAAACAAACTGAGCTATAGAGGCGGGTTTAAGCCCGGCTAGTCTTCAGCCTCGTGAGAGATATCAGAGCGGTGCTGGTTTTCTCATCTAACTCAAAAAGAAAGTGAGTATGTGTATTTCCCAAAGTGTTGAAGTATTTCTTTAAAAAGAAGCATGTTTTGTGGGTGTGTTTGATTCACTTCACGTTGTGGTTGCTCCTTGCTCATTCCACCGTCCTTTTTTTTCCTGACTTTAGTAACTCAAAAATAATGGCAGCGAGCAGAAACTGATGCGTGACGTCACAGAACGTGCGTCCATGTCTTTCTACAGTCTACTGTCTGTTCATGGTCATGGTCACAGGCCTTTCTCTTTGCCTGTGAAGCTTCTTTCAAACAGGAACGTCGTTGACCTCGGGCTGAGCGAGCGGCCTTTCACAACAACAAACAACAGAAAAAAACAAACAACAAAAACAAACTCAGTGACGAGTTTTAGAGTCAGTAACCAAAAACTGACTGGGGGGGGGCGGGGCGTGTCTACATGTCAGCACTAACAGCTTTTGATTGGTCCTGGCATCTTGAGTGTAGTTGTACCATTGGCTGCATGACTGGAGAGGGCGGGGCATCAGGATGTGATGAGCTGGACGTAGTTGGCGGGGTAGAGGCCGACCTGGCCGCTGCTCAGCTGTCCTTTACACCAGCCCTGCTCGTCCTCCTCGCCCAGCTTCAGCAGCTCCTCACCTGGAGGGAAGAGGAAGGAAGTCAGCTCCACCGTCAGACATGTCAAATTAAACGTGTCACAAAAGTGGGAGGAAGCATTCATGATGGAGAGAAGAGAAGGATTCAAGACCTGAATTTCTTTTGTTTATATTTTGTTCATTAAATTGCTTCTAGTCCTGTAAGACTGCAACCACCAGCTGTCTTCATGATCAATAGGTCTGACAGTAACTTTCATTAAATGTCAGATAAAGTTCGTTACTTGAAACCTGTTCAAATTGCTTCATGAAAAGTAGCAAATATTCACATTTAGACGCTGGTACTTGTGAATTTTTGGCATTTTTACTGAAAAAAAATTACTGTCAATCAATCAATCAATCAATGATTCACTTCAGCTCTAGTCCTGGTTGGTTCCTGGTTGCCTGGGGAACTAATGAAACTGTCATGTATCATGGGGGTAAATAACCATGGATCCTGGTTCAGACTAAGCAGAGCTGAGCTGGGGTAAGCTTTTCCTAACTAAGGTCTCCCCCTCTGTGGTCCCATCAGGTCGCATTAGCTCGGTGCCCTTCTAACCCCCCATGAAGCCTGCCCGCCTGCAGAGGACGGACTAAAGCTCTGACACCATGAAAAAGGTTAACTGAGGGCGACATCACCTCCCGCTGAAAACCGATTCTTCACGGCCGCTTTTATCCCACTGTTTTGGTTTTACAGCTCATGATGGTTCAGTCTCATTTCATCTCATTAACTCCGCAGAGGGAGTTATGTTTTCACCTGTGTGTCTGTTTGTTTGTTTGTTTTTCAGCAGGATTACACAAACAGTACTCAACCAATTAGCACCAAACCTGGTGAAGTGATGGGACCTGGGTCAGTGATGAATCCATTACATTTTGGTGCTGATCTAGTGAAAGAGACCAATCCAGGAATTTTTTAATCACCTTCCATAACATTGCAAGATCGGCCATTTTTCAACACTTTCTTAGGAAATAATGTTTAGATCTTGATGTAAAAAAAAAAACAAATAAAACTCTGATATTTATGGTGTTGAGGTCTATGACTTTGTACAGTTTGGCCTTGGCGGAGGTCTGCGCTTTCTTTCATGTGCCACTGTTATCAAGCCGCGTCTCAACACAAAAGAACTTTATTGTCCCACCAAGGCAGGAAGTTTTTATTGTCTCCCTCAAACAATCATCGTTATTCCCAAACCCATGAAACCTTGTGTGAATTCTGGCTGTTACTCCTTTCCCTGACGCAGCCTCTGACAGCGTCGGCGAGATGCTACAGGTATCTTATCTCTCAAGATGCAACTGAGCTTAGCTGTTCATACGATGCGGATCAGCAAAGCACCAGAGTCAGAACAGAGCTTTGTCATCTTCGGTGTGAAGTTTCAATATAAAGAAGAAACTTTCATTCACAACGTTCCCGTCACTGAAAAGAAAAACACAAGAAATACTGTACATCCAATGACCTTGATAAACTGAGGTTTCTCATCTCATTCAGCGTTTTTATTTCTTTATTTCTAACAGTTGATTTATGTGAGTGATATGAGTTTGAATTCAGATTATTCTACAATAATCCCTCAAGTTAAGATGAAGCACACGACAGCAGTCTCGATACCCAGATAGATGTCGAAGCATCCAGTGGATCAGGAGAATAAAACCAGCCTGAGTGATGGTTTTATTTCCAGTAAGACTCACCTGTGAGTTCTGAGTTCTCAGGTGAGACAGGTTACGCATTTTAATAAAGCTGCGTTTTGGACTTGAAATTATTTTTATTTCCAAACAGAACTAAATCAGCAAACCAGAGACGATGTCAAGCTGCTCGCGCTTCACATCCGTCACAGCTGCACACGTCATGCAGTGAGGTGTAAACACACAGTTCTCATGTTATCAGCAATTTAATATGTGAATCTGTTGCAATGATGATCCAGTTCAAGTCACAGAAATAAGACAGTTTTATACCTTTTAAAAAATGTAAATGTAACTCTCACAAGCTGTTTGTAAACACAGATGGAAACCAAATACAGAAGCAGCTGTCGTTTTACAGCTGAAGCCGTTTCTATTTATTTATTCATTTTACAAAAGCTGATACGTTTCTGTGACTTAGAATCATTAATGCAAAATCCACAAACGTCCAGTAAATGACATGCAGACTGAGGTCAGATGTAACGTGTGTTTTATGGGTGTCATCAGAACTGTGTGTGACATGAGTGTGTGTGTAAACGTGTTAAGACGAGGCATCACAGGTGAAACAAAAAGAAAAAGAAAAATGTTTTCAGGTCCTGAAAAATGAACTTTTCTCTACTAGGACGTGCGATGTGATCTTATATTCATGAAAGCTGTTATTTCATAAAAATGTGCAAATTTGATATAAAAGATTGTTTTATTCTGATAAATATCTTTAGGCTAACTGCCTTTTGGGAATTTGGAGTTAAGTGTGAGAAATAAAATACTATTTAAAAAGAGGGAAAAAAATGTTTAAGATTCAATTTTTCAGATGAAAAAGATCATTTCAGGAGAAAAACAAATGGACACGATATCAAGAACAAAATGTGCTCCTTTAATTAGGAAACTTAGGGGGCCTATAATGTTAACCATTTCAATATATGATCTAAATAATAATAACGTTAATAATAACATTTGCACTGCTGGTCATAACGTTGTATTGTATTGAACTTTAATATGAGGTGCTACAGTGTTCAGGTGGGAGCAGATCGTTTGTTGCTAATAATTCAAAACTGATCGCAAATGTTGTTTATTCTGGTTTTTCAATCAACTCGTCGTCATCACACGAAGTGTTTCCATGTGATCACGACTCGTAACATTTTCTGTTTAACACGTAATAATTCTGACTTCATTATATTGAGATAAACGTTCGTATTTACTTCCCGTCAACTTCGAGAGGGAGAAGACAACAATGAGACCGACTTGAACAGATAATTAAAGTGAAATTTTATTTATTTACTTTTTATTTGTAAATTCTAAAGGGTTACCTTTCAAAAGGAGACCAGGGCCATGACCTTTTTATTTTGGGTGTTCAAACCTTCACAAAGTCGGGACGTGTTGCACTGCTCTTACTTTTTATTTCATTTGGATACATAAGCTTTTTGTCTTTGGAGCAGCTGAAAATTTCACAATTACTTTTCTTTTTGCACATTTTATGAAACAACCCCCCCCCCACCTCCCTGTGATGCCTCCCATCTATAAGCATTAGTAAGGGTTAATACCTGCTTTAAAGCTGAGCTCATCGGCTTCCTGGCCCATGTAATCATAGAGCGCTCGGACTTGCACACCCTCTACCTGCTCCTCCTCGTCCTCCCCCTCCCCCACGCCGTTCACTGCCAGCACCTTCTTAGGACTTTCCTCGTCCGACCAGTCTGACGAATAATCTTTCACCCTGAGAGAGAAGAGAGGAGGAAGGACGGAGACGACATCAGACTTCAGCGAGTTCTGTCCAATCTCAAAAAGATCCGTACTGGGCAAAAGTACTAGAATCACCAATTAACTCACAAATCAAACCGACAAAGTACTGGTTTTGTTTCCTATCTCTATAAATATTATAACATTATTACATATTATTATTATAAAATATTATAACAGTTAGCAAAGATTCGTCTGTATGCAGATGATACAGCTGTTTAAATCAGCGTGTTGCTGACATCCACACTGCATTTCATGCACACTTAATCATTTTAACAATTAAAATCAACCATAGGACAGGTTTACTAGACTTTTTTTATTTTTGTTTGTTGGTTTATTTGTTTGTTTGTGTGGAGTTGATATATTTGTTGTTTGTGTTTCTTTCCTCCTCTGTTTAATGCTGGTTGGAGATTGTTGCGTTTTCATATTGTGGAAAAATTAAAAATTTAAGTCATTTAAAAAAAAAATAACTAAATTGTGGCTTTCTCCTGAACCACGCAGTCTGTGCAAAACATAGAACACACACACACACACACACACACACACACACACACACACAGCTTTCTAGCTACTAATTAGAGTGTGTTATGTACTGGATGTTAACTCCTCAGGGTGACTACAAGGTAACAAACTAAACTGTACGCTGCCTCTATCTCCATCTCTATCTCTCTCTCTCTCACACACACACACACACACACACACACACACACACACACACACACACACACACACACACACACACACACACACACACACACAGGTTTAAACTTTACAAAAACAACACACACAATTAAAAAGTACAGTTGTGATGTGATGCAGCTCAGAAATACACTTCAGACGTCCAACAAACTCAAGAAATCAGAGCATCATTTTGTGGATAATGAGAAAACAGTGATGGTGGTTTGTTGCAGACGTGGACGTGTCCTCCTACCTGCCGGTGTCCATGGTGATGGGACTCGGCGGGACGTCGTCTCCACCCGAGGAGACGATGTTGGTGAGGGTGACCACGTTCTCCTCAGAATGTCCACCTCGCTCCTTCCTGCTGATGGAGCGACTCGCCTCCGGAGACCACTCCTTTAAAATCCAACGATATTCAGTTTAGCCTCATGGAGGAGAATCAAGGGAAACCCTGTGTGTGTGTGTGTGTGTGTGTGTGTGTGTGTGTGTGTGTGTGTGTGTGTGTGTGTGTGTGTGTGTGTGTGTGTGATCCTGTGACCACTGATCAAAGTTTACACACTCTTTATTTTAACATTCATTAAATCCAGATTCACTAAATTCAGAGACTGTGGCGACACAACAAGTTAATTTCTTTAACTCATTTAACGTCCAACTGTTTTCTCTGGCGTTTAATATTCAATTGAGAGGATTTACAATCCATTTTCAATGTAAATAATAAAATGTAAGGTTATTATTGAAATTTTTTAATTGAAAAAACAAAATATGATCAAATACAATGAAAACAAACATTTAACAGCAACATTCAAAACACACAACAGGTTCTGATTTGGATTCCTGTCAAAAGTTGAAACAATAAAGAAAATTTGCATTTTTTTGTCTTAATAAACTGTCGTAGATAATCAATGGCATCTATCAGATCACACACACACACACACACACACACACACACACACAGCCAGCCAGCCAGCCTGTAATAACAGGCTGCTGACAGAAGTAGGTGGCTGGGGATACAGTTACTGGTATTTACAGTCTCAGTAGAGCACAGAACAAACTCCAAACTATCAGTGCTACAGGAGGAGAGAGTGTGTGTGTGTGTGTGTGTGTGTGTGTGTACTACATGTCCTTACAGCTATAGCATTCAAGAAGGAAGATAACAGATTTCCTCCACAGTGAGGACGTTTTCCTGCTCTTTAACTTTTCAGTTTTATTTTGAGTTATGAATGAATATTATCGACTTAGAGTCCTCACAAGAATAGAGAGACAAACCTGTGAGTGTGTGTGTGTGTGTGTGTGTGTGTGTGTGTGTGTGTTGGCACAATGGCTCTCTGTTTGCGTGTCAGCAGTGCTGTGGGAACGCCGGGAGATTCCTCAGAGGACAGAAGAGATTCATTTCTTTCTGCCAACATCTCTCTCTCTCTCTGTCTCTCTCTCTGTCTCTCTCTCTCTGTCTGTCTGTCTGTCTGTCTGTCTGTCTCTCTCTCTGTCTCTCTCTCTGTCTGTCTGTCTGTCTGTCTGTCTGTCTCTCTGTCTGTCTGTCTGTCTCTGTGTCTCTCTATCTCTCTCTCTCTGTCTGTCTGTCTGTCTCTGTCTGTCTGTCTCTCTCTGTCTCTCTCTCTCTCTGTCTGTCCCTATCTCTCTCTCTCTCTGTCCCTCTCTCTCTGTCTGTCTCTCTCTCTCCCTCTCTCTGTCTGTCTGTTTCTCTCTCTCCTTATTTTTAAAATCTGAAAAAACTGGAGAAGCTGAATCCTGTTCACTGTGTCCTCAGAGCAAAGACTCTCACTGTTTACTACAGAGAACCACTTGGATTCCCTCATGTCCCGCCATTATTCACTGAATAAATAAAACGCATATTTTCACAGTCCTAGTCGTTTTTAAAAAAGGTTTTACTTCATCAAAATGCAAATTTATGCAGCGAGCTACACCTAAATCCAGTCAGATCTTCTTCTCCACATGGAGTATCTGTGCTGTAACAACCAACTGTGTCCTTATCATGAAGTTTAGCAACTAACACTTCCCGCATAGTTATTGTCAAAGTGTGTCCACCTTCCCTTGGAGATCTCCCACTAAATACAAGTAAGTTTCAAGAAGTTATGTTATGAAGTTTCCAGGAAATTAGCGAGAAAATAAAAGCAACACAATAGTCCTGCTCTCATGATGCTTCAGTTTTGGAGGATGTAGTTTGTGACACTGAGAGGTGTTTCTATAATATCGTGTCTGCTCTCATTGATGAGAAATGAGAAGACAAAACGGAGGTGGTGATTTTTCTCATGTCAACATCTGCCTCTTTGTGTTTGGGATCATTTTCTGCAGCTGCTCAGAACATGTTCTGCACGGAGCTGAGGTGTGCGATGGATCCGAAAACATCTGAGCTCTTCCAACAGACAACAGACGTCCAGTTACTGCATGTTTCGAGTCTTATGTGTCAACTCCTTTGTATGATTTGAAATTTGAGGATCCAGGTCTGGTGACACACACACACACAGCCGGTGTGGAGGGTGGGGGTGGGGGGGGAGGAATCCAGATGATTGTATCTCTATTATGACCTGACAATTAGGGCTGTGGATCTTGTCACAGACAGAAAATAGGACAGAGTTTCCTTCACTGAGAGAGTGAGGAGGGAAATACCTGATCACACCCAGTTATGTCATCCTCAGACTGGATTCCCAAAACCTCCGAAAGACATGAAAGAACTTATTCTGAGGTAGAATTGATGCTCAGCTCACTGTTCTTCTACTTTAAAACTTTTAAATATATTTTTATGTCTCTGTGTTTTCTGGTTGAAACCTCCTGTGTAAGTTAAGCATCTAATTTTCTGGTCGCTGATACCGAGCGTGTCTGTGCAGCTCCAACAACGCACGGACGAGCCTGTCTGTCTCTGTTATCAGACAATCATGTACAATTATAAAACAGTCATTTCACTGAGGAGTTGTTATGACTTCCAGTCATGTTGTGTTTGGAAAACGTGAAACACAAGTGACCACAGAGAGAGAGCCGGGGGCCGACGTTCTCAAACAGGCAACTGTCTAGATGAAGAAAAATATATAAATAGGGATGAAATAAAAGGATTTTCTTCTTCTTTGTTTCCACCTCTGATAAATTCAAAAAAAAGAAAATGATGTAAAATTATATCAAACGTTCAAATGCAAATAAATTCTTAATTATACTGCTTCGTTTTTATATGGATTAAGAAAGAACTGTTTGAATTTGCTTCATTTCCGGTGTCATGAAAAAAGGTTAGAAAGAGTAAAACAGAAGCTTGAGAGAAAAAAAACTAAAAGAAACAATTTCATGTTTGTTTATGTCACAGGCAGATGAGACATTTAACATTAAGAACCAATAAAACACACAACAGCTTTCACCTCGATAAAGACACACGCGTCTGTTCGTCTGCCTCCCAGAGTCTGTTCGCTTTTTCATATCTGTAAATATTTGTTTGTCCTCACTGGCCCTGTCTTCAGGGGAAATCTGTATCCACTAACAACTAAATAAACCTCTGTGTGTGTGTGTGTGTGTGTGTGTGTGTGTGGATTCCTACATTCCTGACCCCACTCAGAGCTCTCAGTCACACAACAAGGCTTTCACTGGAAGCCTGCTAAATATTCAGTTTGTGTCTTTGACACACACACACACACATACACACACACACACACACACACACACACACACACACACACGTACGTACACACACACACACACACACACACACACACAAACACACACACTTTTTAAATTCAGTTCAGAATTGTTTATGTGCCTTCATTCATTCATTCATTTTTTTTTTTTAAACATCTTGATGAAAACAAGAGCTCTGTGCAGGACTGTGGCAGCTGTCCAGTGTGTGTGTGTGTGTGTGTGTGTGTCCGTGTGTGTGTGTGTGTGTGTGTGTGTGTGTGTCCGTCTGTCCACACCTCAAACTGTGGCCAGTTCATGCTCATGCCCGGTCCGTGGGTGTTCCTCCACCATCTGAGATCATCAGTGTCATTGGCTGCTCGGATGGTCTGACCCAGGTCCTGGTGCAGGTCTCTGAACCTGTTGGACACAGAGACTGTCAATCATCACATCTGCTACACCCTCCTCCTCCTCCTCCTCCTCCTCTTCCTCCTTTAAATTCTGTTATGCCAGATATTTCCCACAGGAGTTGGTGGAGACCAAAAACAGAGATAATAGAGTGAATATTGGACTTGCACACAAACATGACTTAGAATCAAAGATAAAGCTGCTGTTGCTGTATTATTTATTTTATTTAATTCTTTTCTTTTTTTGTTTATTGTTGTTGCGCAGCTTTAAAACACAGGTAGAAGACCAGATGAAAAAAACAAAACAAAATTGTGTTGTTTGTCATATCCTGCTCCAGACATGACACAATGACACTTTTCATTTCCTGTGTTATATTTACTGCAGCAGGTTCCTGGTTACACTCTGTGTGTTCTGCAGGCTGGGCCTTTAAAATCCATTTAAAAAGGTGGAATTCCAGATAAGACTATTGTATGTTGCATATTTCTTAGTCGGCATTATCAGCTCTTTGCTGATAATATCGAAACTTGCATCTATCCATCTACAGCAGGCATCCAGGAGCTGCTATAAAACCCTGTGGACTGGATTCAACAGGGAACAGACCTGAGGTTGTTAAAGTTTGTCCAACTACAAACACATTTCTAAGAGTAAACTTGTTGTTTACTCCACTGAAGAAGATCACGAGATCACAGTGAAAAGAAATCTGGTGGTTAAGACTTTTTTTGGTCCATTTATTTTGGTCAAAAAGGAACTTTTACTCCCAGTGTTTCACACATACAGTTAAGGAGTTTATTTACATTCATAGTAAATGTTCTGACACATAAAATCCTCTAATATGTCCATGAATGTCCACAAATTTAGAGGAGAAAAAGTCATCTATTGAAAAACACATGAAACCTGTGACACTGCTTTGTCCATATGTACATTAAATCAGATATTATTCTAACTGGCTGTAGAAACGATTTCTTAACACGATTTCAAAGTAGGTGACGAGGGAACAAAGTCGTTCACAGTCATTGTTCAGTGTAAAAACTCAGCTGTAGCTAATCTGAGGCTTCAGCAGCCTGAATTAGTTAAATCAAGTCGATCTTTTTTAGCATCAAATTTCCTCTCTGTCTTTTCCCGGGCAGCGTTTGTGCTTCTTGTCACCAGTGTAGGAAAAAGAAATAGAGGAAATTTTTTACTAAGAAGATCATAAGTTTGATTAATCCTCACTCACACTGTGTAACTCTTCAGCTTCAGTTGAAGCTCAGATATATTTATACACCAGACAGACTGTGGATTTTATTCCCCATCCCCTCCATTGGAACCACGTTGACGAGGAGCCAGCGGCGGACGTGAGGAACAATGACGGCAACAAAAATTGCTTCAGTGAACAAATGTGAGAATTATATGAAGAGACTTGGAGAAATGTGAGGCTTCACTTGAAGGAGACAGAAGCCTAAAAGTTTCAGGAAGCACTTCTTATGAACGCCCTCATGCCTGGTAATTCACCTCAGGTAATGAGAGAGTCCATAAACTAAAGTCTGTGAGAGCTCAGACTGAGAGTCTGGTATTTGGGTTTGGACGGAGAGAGGGGTCCGTAGGGGGGCAGGTGGTCTTTAATTATCTGGTCTGGACCGAGAAGCTGCACACGGCTTTGATTTTAGAAAGCAGAAAAACCAGTTCACTCCAAAGTGGAAAGAACCAAAAGACAAACACGTAAAATCTCATCAGGTGAATTCGTCCCAATATTTGGACAAAGATCTTATTGGACTTCACCAATCAGTGTTACCACAGTAACGGTGGTTTGTTTAAACAGAATGCGAGGTCAATAGTTAATGGACAACAGCATGAGTTTTCTATTAACTCCTGTGTATATACACACATGTTCACACACCGTTACACTTCTGCATGCCTTCGCTCTGAGTCATGGATCATCAATCATCTAATCAGCCTCTATTCCCTCAGGATGTGTGTGTGTGTGTGTGTGTCTTACCCTTGTCTGGCGGACAGGTCGAGGTGTGTGTGGATGTCCAGCAGGACGTCTTTAAAGAAGCGCAGCCTCTTGCGCTCTGCCTCCTGGGTGAGGTCGAACACCTGCTCCATGTCCTCCATATAACGCGGGTTACAGCGGTTCAGCTCCTCCAGGGCCTTTTCGTAGCGCTCCTTCGCCTGCCACACACACACACACACACACACACACTTTGAATTTGTCTTTGAAGCATAAAAAAAACAAATTATTTTAGTTTCTAAAACTTTCTTCCCAGAACATATTACATTGCTTTTCTTTTCCACTGCAGTTGCTCATTAATTGTTCAAATTACTTGCGTTTTGTATCGGGTCTAATCATTCAGGAATTTAATTTATGCAGGTAGGGTTCAGGTCGGTTTTCCACAGGTGTGTTTTGGACTAGTGAAGACCTGTGGTGTAAACACTGTGGAGTGACATCACAGGCTTGAACCACAGGAATTAAACCGTCAGTATTAACCAGGATTATTTTATACTAAAGATCAACAGGTTGGTGATTGAGAAGAGGTGTGTGTGTGTGTGTGTGTGTGTGTGTGTGTGTGTGTGTGTGTGTGTGTGTGTGTGTGTGTGTGGTGTGTGTGTGTGTGTGTGTGTGTGTGTGTGTGTGAAGAGCCTTTTCAGGTCTTTCCTCCCAAACAAATGAGTTGTGACACTGGATTTCATTTCCCTGTGAAGAGTCCGTGGCCGACTGACACAGCTCTGTTCACTGACCGATCCTGAGTTTGTCTCAGGATTTCCCTGTTTTCGGTCGATCACTTCCCTCTTCAGGACCTGGAGCCTTTTCTCTGCCGTTGGGTTTGTGCAGAGCGGAGAGCAGAGGGGACAAGCCTGGTCATGTTTCACAGTCAAAAACACACACACAGGTATGTTTTTCTGGACTCACTGACACACCCAGACTGCTACAAGAGGAGCTCCGCATGGGACTGTGTGTGTGTGTGTGTGTGTGTGGTGTGTGTGTGTGTGTGTGTGTGTGTGTGTGTGTGTGTGTGTAAGCTTTGTACTTTCTCGGCCTCCTGGTTGCAGCGCTCCACCCGGGTCGTGTATTTGCGGACTTCCTCCTGAGACTTGGACGGGTCGGCCTTGGCGTGCGTTTCCCTGGTAGATGCTGTCCACTCCTCCTTCCTGGCCTGATGGTAGCTCTTCTTACTCGACTCCACCTTGACACACACACACACACACACACACACACACACACACACACACACAGAGAAAATAAAACACTTATGGATTTGTAATCAATACAGCTCCTATTTCTTAAACCACCTTATTATCCTCTTAAAATGTTGTACTGTTTCCTCAGATCTGATTCACTCACAGACTCTGTTCATGTATTGTCACATCAAATATGATTAACTTTGGCTAAATGGCTCCAGTCAAAAGTCGTTTCTTCTATAAAATGTCAGAAAACATCAGTTTCTCTTTTTTTTTTTTGTCTGATCAAAAATAAAAAAATAACCCGAACCCAAATAAATGTTTTAGCTTTTTTCAGTTTCCTGTTTTAAACATTTGGTCCTGGAGAACTAAAAATAGACGTTTCCCACTGCAGATATTTTCAGATAACTGGTAACATTCACGATGGCTGAGTCCCAGTAAGTCATCACATGACCCCAGAGGCCTGGAAATAACGGTATGCAGCCATTATTCGTGTTATTAGTTACACCTCTTATTTCCTGCTACGACAAAAAAAAAAAACCCTCTGTCTCTCATGCAAAATGAAATACTGACTTTATTGCGTTTATTCATGCTCTGTTCATTCATCTTTTCCATTAATCCTCCTTCCTGTGTGCACTAGTCTGTAGCCACCACACGACAGACCATCAGAAAACCGCCCAGGTGGCGCTCACCTCCTTCAGTTTGCGGACCCAGGGTTTCTGGGCTTTGCGGAAGCCGTCGTCTGCGTCTTTGGTCTCCCTGAAGCCGCCGATCATCTGCTTGTGGAAGGCGTCCTTCTGCCAGTTGCGCACCTTCTCGCTGTCCTCGCTCGCCAGACGCTCCCGCAGCTCCAGATGCAGCTCGCTGAGCCGATCGGCCGCCTGCATGAAGGCGTGCCACGCCTTCTCCAGCGTGCCGTACTGAGGCCCTGAGGAAGAAGATGGACAGGGAGCGATATTCTCACCATGGAACGAAAGAGACAGAGACCAACTGCCCCTGTTTCTCTGTAGCAGTGATTCAGACTAATGGATAAATGGTGAAATATTTAAATGTAATCAATAAATGGTGAAATACCTGAAGTAATAGAAAAACTACCTTTTTAGTCCGTCTTTTAATTGAATTTTATTTATTTAACTGTCTCTTTATTTATACATTTTGGGCTGTTTCACTGTTACGTCCTTCTATTCTCTTCCAGTTTTCTGCGTTTCCTCAAAACAAATTTATTGTTTTCCATCTGTAAAGCACTTTGTGTTTCCTTGTTTGTTTAAGAAGCAGTTGACAGATGAAAGTAATGAATCGATGGTTGAAATTGTAATCGCAAAGTGAAGTAGTGATAAATGGTGAAGTAGCTAACATTAGAAATAAATGCTGGCGTTTTTTTTTTTTCCCCCACTGACCTTTCTCCACGACGCCCCTCCACCTCTTGGCCCAGTCGCTCAGCTGCAGGGCGTAGCTCTTCTCTATCTTGGCCCTCTCCTGGAAGCAGCTGACCAGCTCGTTACACAGCCGGTGGCCGTCATCTATCCGCTTCACCGTCCTCTTGTAGTTCCCTGGCTGCACGCACATGCACGCAGGCACACACACACACACACACACACACACACACACACACACAGATTTCGACTGTTATATCAGTTGCTCTGTTGTTTCAGTGCATGTTGGTGAACGTTTAGTGGATCGGTGATGGTGTAGAGACGACTGAGTGACAGAGGACAGACAGGACTGACAGTGAGGAGTTGAGGGTGTGTAGTTTTTCCAGGTGGAGGGCTGTGAAGCCAACAGTCTGTCAGCAGGGACTCATTACGTGTCTGTGTGTCTATGTAAACACTGCAGACCAACACAGTTCAGTATTTGACTGCAGAGCGACTCGGTGAGCTGCTCTCTGTCAGATTCTCTATAGCTTAGGGTGTTATTGCAGTAACTGCTGTTTGTTGTTCGTTAAGTAACTGATTGTGTGTCTCTGGATTGTAAATATGTGACCAAGTATTTCCAGGCCAGTGCATGTAATTTTTCTACACTATAAACTTGCATTTGAACATTTACTTTTAGTAGCTTGGTTCCAGCATGCAGTCAGCAAGTTGCCTTTTATGAGAGACTTTCTTTTAGGTTCACACATAAACCCCTCCAAGATTCTTGATCATATCAGTGCCTCTTAAACTTGACAAGCCCAGGCTTTGACTACCGGCAAACTTGATTTATTTTCTCTGTTTGATGTGACTGTTAACAATTTGTGTTTCAAACCGATACTGTACCTCCCAGAAGCTGTCAGAGCTCCCCAGGTCGCTGAGGTCTCCATTGGAAGACATTTTGGGGTCGGCCTTACAGCACGGAATGATGGCGGCTACAGGAAAGACTGTAGAGAGAGAACGAGAGAATACCATTTAATACATACAGCTAATTTCAGGTAAAAACTGTCACCACATTAGCTTTTTTAAGCTAGGAAATCAGTCCTGTAACTGTCTGACAATCATACGGTTTTGTATCAATCCACGGTAACACTTCACATAAGGAGGAGGAGTATTTTCCTTTGCAGGTATTTAGCTGTAAATTACACAGATAAATGGTGAATCTTGGCTTTTAATCGTCAGTTTGAGTCAACACCTTCCCTTTTGTCAACTTCTGTTTCCAAGGTCAAGAATGAACTTTGAAACTCAACTTTTAATACAACATAAAATGGAAATTTGAACATCTGCACCTCCATGACAAGAAGAGCAAACTTCATCTGGTGAAGAAGAAGATCATGTGATATTATCCAAAGCTCCAGAACATCTAATAAATGGACCCAGAGGGTCGAGCCAGAGCCGCAGATATACAACTGTTTTCCAACTGTTACTAGTAAACTGGTCTGAAAATGTGCACATTTTTTAAATGTTCATAGTAATACAGACAGTAAATCTAAATATAGTTTATGTTAAATTAACATATAATAACATATAAATACAGCCACTGTATGTAGAAGGGTCAGGAGGCTTTTATGGTTTCCCTGGAAGACAATGATATAGGATTATGTGTTCTCTGTTTTGGGCATCAAACCCGTGATGGTCCAGTTTCCCTGCTCTACAGTTTCAGCCTCAGACAAACTGCAGCTCCACGTCAGCCGACACCGAGTCTTCACCGGCGATCGGCTGCCCACAGAGCTGTTGGCCACGTCGCTGCCCAGCTTTCCCTCTGCACACAACTGGCCTGTGTGTGTGTGTGTGTGTGTGTGTGTGTGTGTGTGTGTGAAGAAGAGAGTGTGTGTGTGTGTGTGTGTGTGTGTGTGTTGTGTGTGTGTGTGTGTGTGTGTGTGTGTGTGTGTGTGTGTGTGTGTGTGTGTGTGTGTGTGTGTGTGTGTGTGTGTGTGTGAGACCGACAAACACTGATGCCCTGTCGGACACATCCGCTCCATTACTGAGGCAGGAATCTGTGTCAGCGAGTCCTGAACATACACAATGGATCTCATTCATCGGAGAGAAGATGCACAAACATTTGTCCAGAATCATCTCTGAGAAAAACTCGCAGATACAAATCATTTCCTAACTGTCTAATGTCTCTGCATCTTAATGCCAGGACAGATGGAGGGATGAGATATGACCTGAAGACGACCCCACCTGTGCTTAAACCACCTTAAATAGGTCCCATATAGTCTAAAGGTCTCTGTCCATGTGTAGTTTGATTATAGATCAGGTCTAGGTTCTGTATTAACACTGTGAAAAGTATCAAAGCCTCAGTCCACAGAGAAAAGCACACAGCCTATATTCAGAAACTGAGCCTTAAAACCAGCCGTCAGGACTTCTGTAACTTTGTGATGTCACAACAAAGCAGTCACCGCTCTCAGCCACGCCCCAAACCCCGCCCTCCTGTACCCACCAACCAACCTCACAGGATTTGGTTTCTCCGAGTGTTTTCCTGGAAATCTGCTATATTTTTACCTGATTATTCAAACAACAGTCGGCGAATCAGAAGAGAGGCTCAGAGCCTCCTCTCTTCTGATTGGCTCACCGAGCGGATAAAATATGGAGCTTTGAAAAAGGTGCAATGTAGAGTTTTCTTCTAAGCAACAAAAAGTTATGTTTACATTGAATATTTCCATCCTCATAAGACATTTGCAAAGTTGATTTTTGGGGTATTTGAGCACATTGTTTACATTTAGCTCACAGTCTTCTTCTTCCTCACCTATGCTGGCACAATGCAGCGTATCCTGATGTGTTACTGCCACCTGTTGGTCAGTGGAACAGTGTGACACCATGTGTATCAAAACGGGGACATGCTCGACAGTAACCAACAATATTCTGACTGGTTCTTGCAGAGAAGGAAGCTGCAGCCATAAAACCAAACTATATAAATATATCCTTTATGGATGCTGATTTTCTCTTAAGAACACAGCATGAAATTCAGTTTTACTCCAACATGAACTGACTTCTTGAGCTGAGCAGCTCTGCAGCGAACCTGCTGATGAACCCTGCCGACAGTTCACCGTGACCTGACTTACGTACATCCACTTCCTCCATGCCCATCCCCCCCCCCCCGGGGCAAAACCCTGTTTCAAGGCCGGACTACTTCCTGGGGCAGACACAACAACCTGAGAGGAAACCATGCCACAGCTCCAGTCCCGGCTGAGTGCAGCTCACCCTCTATCTGCAGTGAACTAGAGCTCTGCTCATCTTCTCACCACAAGCTAAAAAACACACTTTTCTCCAAATGTCAAAAAATAATAAAGAATGCCCGTCTGAGTGACGTCTTCTTTTGTCCCGCCGACAGCCAAAAACCCAAAGACATTCAGTTTACAGTGATTTATGACAAAGAAAAACTTTAAATCTGCACATTTCTGAGCCTCCAACCTGCAAGTGTTTAACATTTTTACTAGAAAAATGACAGACGATTAATAGATTACAAATACAGTTGCTTCCTGCGATCAACTAATCAATTAATCGTTCGTTTCAGCTGTAGTTTAAACCATTATTGTTTGTAAACAGTGGATAAAAGGGAGATGAGACCAAACTATGTTGTGTAATTTAATTTTTACAGTTATCACTGTAGTGCAGCTTGATTTGCTTCAGTATGAGACTCTGCAGCGAGGCTGCGCTTCACAAGACTGTGAGAAGTTCCTGGTTATTCTTCCTCCAGCCTGTGTTTCACAATGTCCTCTCCCGCTGTAAATAACCACTTGTCTCCCAAAATAACAGCCGTTGATCTCTGCACTGGGAGCAGGCTGCTGTTAGATTAAATGCAGGGCACAACAGTAGCCTTGGTGAGCTCAGCAGGGAGCAACGTGGGAGTGAGTCTGAAGAAACTCTGCAGCATGAGACTGACACAACGTGCAGCTACTTGTGGTACTTGCTGACACTAGGGTGAGCCTTGAATACAATGTGTGTGTGTGTGTGTGTGTGTGTGTCTGCGTGGGTGGGTGTGTTCTGCAGGTGTCTGAGGAGACGAGTGACGTTCAAGATTAGCTGAACGATGACACTCGACAACGCAACAGCACAACATCACACCTCTCAGACATGACAGCTAATCCCCTTCAGGCAGCCGAGCTCTAATTTCCCCCTCCACGCTGTTCAGACTGTGCAGCGCAGGTGGAAGCAACAGGAGGATGACCAAGTGAGTGTGTGTTTGTGTGTGTGTGTGTGTGTGTGTGTGTGTCTCTCAAGTAGGTGGCAAGTATGCTGACAGCAGAAGCATCTGCCACCTGCATGCTGGAACATGAGTGAGAATGAGAAAACTGACTTCACCTTGGATTGCTAATTACTGCTCTTATATCCTACAGGACATCAGCAGTGTGTCTATGAGTGTGTGTCTATGAGTGTGAGTGTGTGTGTGTGTGTATCTAGGTGTGGCTCATTGAAAATATGCTGGTTTGGCTGCTCACACTTGTATTAGCGCTACAGTATACCTGCTGGAGGTGTGCAGGCGCTGACCGTACAAGTCAACAGAGAGGGTTTTATTAAACATATTGCACAACTCTCATGATCAACCACATTCACACACAAAGCTCACAGTGTTACAGGAGCCGGGGCCTGATTCTCCAAACCTTCACCTCTGAACATACGTCAACACTCATTCACTATTTCACCTCTTATCTACAGAAAAGAAGACTAAGAGGCGAGGTACAGGCGAGGTAGCTCTGCAGGTACTTGGTAATAATAACAATAATTTTGACTTTTCTAAAAACATAATATCTGCCTTTGTGCTGATTATATGCCAGCTAAGGACCAGCCACTGTTATAGATATTAACTCTTCGTGATGTCAGGATGTTGGGACTGTTTTATGTGTGTAGGTAAGTTGTCTATTCGTGACTTTGGAGAAATAGAAGTATCGCGGGGAACATGAAGTAAATGTCTACTTGTTGAATAAATCATATAAAAGGGCTTTTCATCCTTTTTAGTAACTTCAGGCTTTTTTAAACGTGAAAAAATGTCTCATGTCTCAAATGCCTATGAGACGGTCGGTCAGCTGACAGTGCTGTGTTTATGTAGAGAGTCCATGAGACCTCCTCATCATCCCTCCCATGGCTCTCTATGTGTGTGTGTTCTTTGAGGGTGTTTACATTGCCCTGGTCACTGATTATGAACTTGGGTTCAGTCCCCTCAGTTTAAAACACACACACACACACACGCACACACACACACACACACACACACACACACACCCAGGAGCTCAGGCCATCCTGGAGCTCAGGGACCTGCTGGAGGCCTACAGACATGGCTGGATCATGAGACAATGAGCCCCTGGGCAAAGTGATGTAAAAGTTCCTCCACTCCTCTTATAAAGAAGCAAGGAACTGATACACAAAACAACTACAAGTGACGCCTCAGTGTGTGTGTAGTGGTTTCACATGTCTTTGTGGTCGCTTTGTGTCTTTTTATGACCATGTTGTGTCTCACTGTCTCGCTCATTTTGGGTCTATTTGTGATCATTTTAATGGATCTTTCTGGTGGATTTGTGTCGTTGTGTTACTGCGAAAACGTTTTACACACTTTAGATTCTTATCCATCACGCAGTTCTGTCAGGGAGGCGTCACTCTGCATCATGACAACGAGCCCAAACAAACAGCCAGAGCCATAAAGAACCGTCTTCAGAGACAAGGACCCTGCTGCAGATGGTTTTTTTACAACTTAACTGAGATGGGACTTTTCTCATCATAAGAAAATACTCTGCCAACAATAAAAACTTCACTGAATGTTTTCCATCACAGCTCTGTGTTTGTGTCAGTGGGACCTCTGGTTTCTTTTTCATTTAGTCCTTTAAATGGCACTAGAAGGCATCCAAAAGCTACAACTACATCCTTGATCCACAACAGGCCGGCAGACGGTCAGGCCTGACTGACAGAGAACAGGAGGACTGCTAAAAGAGGGCGAGAGAGAGATGGAAGGAGTGAGGCCATGAAACACAGGAAGTGCAGGACAACAGAGACTCTGTTTGGGATGAGATGAGAGTCGCTCACCTCCTCTGTACGTGAAGCAGAGAGAGACATTTATGAGCTTAAGAGACACAGCAGGACAGTGAGGAAGAGGAGGAGGAGGAGGTTTGACAGCACAGCAACACAACAGCTTAAAGGGCATGTGGAGCTGGTTTGTCGAGCTCAAATCACAGAATACAGATGCAACAGCCACACGGACACCAGCCAAATAAATAACCCACATATCAGACGTCACTCACAACAGAATTCTACACCTCTTCATCTCTGAGGAGTGGCCGTCTCACTCCGCAGACTTAAACACCGCTCCTCTGTACAGCTCCATGTTCAAAGCAGAGCTTGGTCCAGAATCAGGACGTCGGCGACAGAAAAAATCTAAAATCAGTTCGAGTCAAAAATATGTCAAAGATTTTCTGGTTTCAGCTTCTTAAATGGGAAAACTTTGTGGTTCCCATGATCCTCTCTGATAGAAACCTCTGGAGTTTTTGACCAATAATCAAACTGGGAAACTGGGATTTTTTTTTCACAATTTTCCAACATAAAATATTATTAAAGAAAATGACTCATCAATTAATCAAGAAAATAATCAACAGATTAATGGATAATAACAATCATCATTAGCTGCAACAGGTGACCAAACTACGACTCCTCTGATCAGTGTTTTCCACTTGCTCTTCCTCCAGAAGTTGCACATTGAGCGACTTAGCAACAACAGTTTTTGAATGAACTGAATACGGTTCACCAGGGCGGAGGAAGACTGTGCTGCAGGAGTGGTTTGACAAGTTTCCAGTGACATTTCAAGTCTTCGTGTCATGACTGTGGGTCTCCATGTGAATCGGATCTATGTTGACTACAGCTGATGTTCTCCATGAAGTAGCTAGTTGAGTATTTTCATTATGGGTTGACCTGCAGATTACGTTCTCGATTGATAGAATAATCACTAATTAAAATAACCTTTAACTGGAGCCCCAGTTGCATTTGTCATCCGTGTTTCTGCATCGAATTACTGTTCGCAAAAAAAGTCAAACCAGCCATTTTTAAAGTTGAGAATCAGAGCTGATTCAGTTCATTTCAATGTGCATGACTGTAAACATCTCCATTTATTTCTCAGTTTGTTTGCAACGCAATCACAGACCTCAGTCCACAAACGCAGAGAGGACACAGACGTGAAATTCTGTCGTCCAACAGGCAACATAGAGATATCTCCCTCTGCTGAAGAGGTGTGTGATGGTGGGAGGGAGAGAGAGGCACGGTGAGACAGAAGGAGATTCTGGTTGTTGGTTTATAGAGAAGTGGGTCAGGCCAGCGAAGAGGAGGAGGAGGAAGGGGGGTTGGGGGGGGGGGGTGAGAGGAGGGAGTGGCGGATAGAGCGGCAGGTCCAGACCTCATAAGCTCCACTGGAAAACTCACGGTCATTAATCTGATTAATGTACACCAACAGCTTCCCCGCAGCCCGGCCCGGGTCTGTGAGCTTCTACACGTATCAGGCGTGTGGAGACCTACACGAGTATTAGTCTGTAAGCTCCTCGGCCACGTCTGCATTCCAGCAGAGTGTGTGAGGGTATGTAGGTATGTATCACGGGCCTGCAGGCTCCAAACCTCTATAAACAAACGCTCATGAGATACTTTCTTTTGCTCCAGCTGCAGGTCCTCAGAGCCTGAGAGCGAGCTGTGTCTTTCTGAAATGAGAGACTCGCTGCTTAAAGGAAGACAATGATTACACAATGATGGATGTTGGCAAAAATAAACCACATTATGGGATACTCTGAAAGCCGCCATCATCCTCAGCGAGGGAGTAAAATCTATTTAAAGTGTAAATGTAGCGTCTTAGAATAATTCTCTTCTTGCATGAGTTTTCCCACGAGCTGTTTTATTAGCCTTATTTCCATGTTACAACCCTCCGCAGTGTGTGTGTGTGACTCAGCTTCACTGAAACGCCAACAGGACCTGATGCTCGCTGCTCTTCCAGCCCCGTGTGTGTGTCCACACACACACACACACACACACACACACACACACACACACACACACACAGAGGGAAAACACTTCAACAATGCAAAGAGGAAAAAGTCCCCATCAACACACCCAGCAGTGTCAAGTCAACACACTTCAGACTAAAGTTTCATTTGGCACGTTCTCAGGCGGATGTTGAATCCAGCAATACAACCAAACAACAGTAAACTCGCTAACACCACAGAAGAAGCAATAAAGTGACACAAAAATGTGAAAACATGCAAGAAAAATGGATCACACTGCTACTAAATCTGTACAATTATGACTCCATAAAAGGTTTAATTTTGTTTGTTTTTTTTTTAAATCGATGTCATCCATTAAAAGTTCTAATTAGTTTATTAAATCGATTAGTCAAATAATAGATTACAGTATTATATAAGTATAGTCATGGTAAACGATAATGAAAATCAGTTGCAGCACTTAATTTTTTCAGAGCTCCAGCTGCTGCCTGTTCATGTCAACAAGTGTTGAGGCTATAAAACATCATCCACCACCAACAACTGGTTAGCTTAGCTTAGCACAAACAGCTAACGGAGCAGTGACTAAATATACAAAGCCCTACAGCCTTTCAACACTGTGCATGTTTTTTAACAAACAGATATCTTAACACCCCCCAGGAAAACAAACAACCTAAAGAAATTCAGGGAGGGATTCAGATTCAGTAAAATGTGATTGAATCTCATCCCTGTTCACAGTGAAGCAGGGAGGTTCAGGAGACGTCTGCTCGACACACGCCACTTAAAGAGAGTTTGGAAACAGATGACTGACTCTTCGTCACTCAGACAACGTGAAGCCATCCGACTTCTGACAGGAAAAAACTCCAGTTTGTGAACAAATGTGACATGAGGAATAAATGCAGTTCATTGTGCATTTCAATGAACCAATCATTTTGATTGATGTTTTTAGACTCAGGGATAGAGGTGCAACGATTAGTCGATCAGTTGATCAGCAGAAAGTTGATCAGTTTCATAATCAACAAATCATTTCAGTCATTTTTCAAGCTCTTTAACTTTCAGTTTCTCAAATGTGAAGAATTGTTGCTTTTCTTTGTCATTTGCAACTTATTGAATTAAAATTAAAAACTTAGTTTGGCTTTTGGACTACTGGTCAGACAAGACAAGACAAGCCAATCGACAACGTCCCCGTAGATTAATTGATGAGGAAAATAATCATTAGCTGCAGTCCTGCCTGTAAGATATCATCTGGCTTGGTGAGGCTACAAAACGATACCATCAACTACCTCAAGAAAAAACTGTGAAACAACTGTGTGGACGTCACTGTCAACTACACGGACAGGAAGCAAAAGGAAGCAGCCTGTGAAACTGTACAGTTCTGACATTCGATGACAGGAGCACAACAAACAGAGCAGGAGCCCAGAGCGACAGCAGAACTTACCTTATCAGAGGCAGAAACACAGACGGACAGACGTCCAGACAGAAGACAGCCTTTGTCTCCGCGGGCCTGAGAGACAAGAGGGGACAGACGGAGGGAGGAAGGTCCTTCAGGAGCAGATGCAGCAGCACAGGGGAGAAACACAGACAGGTTTGTTAGACAGCGGCGCAGCCAGCAGCATGCGGTTAGACCCCCCTGCAGCCCGGCAGCGTTCACACAGGGCCGGACCAGCTGCCCGTTATATGGCTCCATGATGGCTGGAAGGTGGCACATTCTGGGGGTGGCGGTGAAATGCCACACATGGAGCCCGTGGCGGAGGACTAATGAGAGCGACCAGGAGGTCAGAGCAGTGAACTCACACCTCTAAAATTACCTGCCGGGGCAATAAGCGGGACGGGAGTGTCGGGCTTTGACGAGACCACAACAGTGACTCTGCATTAACCGATTCACTACAAAATAACTCGACGTTACTGATCATGATTGTTGAAAATGGTTCTCTCATCTTGTAAATACGGGTCGTCAATCACAGTAAACCTTATTTACATACATTAATATGGAAAGTTTAAAATGCCTAAATAAAAACAAATAAGATACCAAACTATTATTTTATACGTGTTTCTCTTTTTCCAAGATAAAATCCTAAATAATTACTTATTACTAATTACATGTTTTTCATGTAATTATGACGATGATGAAAATTAATCAGCAAGAATTTCACTATCAAATTATTGTTTTACAAATTTTTTTAAGCAAAAATGTCAAATATTCAGAGATGATGAGTTGATGCTTTTCTTTGTCACACGTCGGAGTAACATTTATCTTGGTCTGTTTTAAGTGTTTAAAGTAGTTTTAACTACTTATAGTATTCTTTAGATTAAATTTCATTAGAGTTAGACTCATCAATAATGAAACGAGTTGTTCGTATTTATTCGTATGGAAGATTTGAAATGTACATACATATATATACGCATTTAATTTTTTCAGGTTAAAAAGCTAAATAATTGTCCTTTTGACAATATGTTTTCATGTAATTTAATTATGACAACGTAAACGCACCAATTTAAATTTCACTGTTTGTCTTTTTCTTTGATTTGTTTTTATTTTCGCTTTTAAATCTTCTGGAGTTTAGGGGAAATATTTTCACATCAATCTTTCACTTTCAACTACACTGCCTCACAGTCAACCTTTGTTTACTGTGATGACTCACCCGTTTCCAACATGTTTAACAGTTTAAATTAACAAACAGAAAGAAATCCAGCACCACTGTAGCTGAAGTCTGTATTATCTGTAGTAAATCTAATCACAGCAGTAGTTTCATTTAAATTAGTCTTTTGCCATTAATTACATCCATCACTATGGGTTCATAACTTGAACGAATTAATCTGAATTTACATAAACTCTAACATGCAACTGGAGAATTATTTGACCGTATCAATTAAAGCTTCTGGCCTCAGTTGTTGTGATATTTAAGACGTCTTTGTTTCTGAAATTTACAACACACAGTCATGATGATGGAAAACAAAACATCATGACGCCTAATTGTGAGAATTGACTCTGGATCAAAGAGCATTTGTCTTTATTAGAAACTTCAAAATCATACAGATTTATATTTACAACCACTAAAAATAAGCTAAAACCCAGTGATATGTTAATATCACAGCTGTTGTGGGTCCAGCTGGATTAAAAATGTTTCATACTCATGACGAAGAAAGGCAGCTTTCTCTACTTTACCACCAGTTTCACTTTTGAATGACGAGCCGAGAGCCCCACCCTCCTTCCTCTGACCACAGACAATGAACACAATTGGTTAGTAATAAACACGCCATCATAGAAAGCAAAGCCACATACAAGCCGCTTCATGACACGGAGGTTAGGCGTTAGAGGGCAGCGGGAGGGCAGAGGAAGCGAGGTACAAAAACAAGCCTGTTCAAAGAAAACCAACAGCACAACATCCACCTCGACCCGTGGAAAATAAAGAGCTACTCGTTCTGGCTTCAAAAATAAGTATGAAAATGTAAATATATGAACCACATTTTTGTGTTAAATCCTAATTTAAGAAACAATATATGGTTAGTTATCAATAAAAGGAGTCCTGAGCCGTGGGTTGTTGCAATATCATAATAAAGCTGCAGCATTAATACATCAATGCCATGGCGGTTCAGATGGAAAACAATAATGGATTCCTTTGTTTACTTGGTCATTAAAGCTTCAACGATGAGTCGATCGATCGTGAGAGAATTGTTTTGATAATTAATTAAATTGTTTAAATAATTTTTCAAGCAAAGAAAATCAAACATTTGATGGTTCCAGGTTCTCAGTTGTGAGAATTTGCTGCTTTTTCTTGGTTTTGCAATGTAGTAAATTGATGTTTAGACTCTGTGTCAGACAAAACAAAAACAAATCAAACAAACACCTCTGTGATATTATGACGGGCATTTTTCACTGTTTCTAATGATTCATAGACCAAACAGTAGATTAATCAAGAGAATGAAGAGCAGATTAATTGATAATGAAAATAATCATTAGCTGCAGCCATACTGGTCACCATAGGATCATTAATCATAATGATATCTTGTTGATACTTTATAAAAGCACTTTTAATTGCCCCTTTAACTTTAAAAATACACCTGATTCTATCTGTGCAAAGCATTTTGGGATCCATACATCACTGACACAAAATATTCATGACAATATGTTGTGATGTTTGAATGTTGTCCTGCGTGTTAGTCAATGCGTGATTGCCGTCTCAAAAATCAATCAATACACCTTAAATGTCAATACAACAACTTTGACTATTTCATTTGTTTTTATTAGCTCTCTACATGACACACGCTTTAGTGACGATCTGATCTTCAAGTGGGAGTATGCTGGATTATGTGAACGGTGGCTCTGGCAGCACAACACCTGTGTTAACGTTACGTTTCCCAATGAGCGAGAGAGGAAGAGTAGTGACCAAAACACCGGTGTTAGCTGTGTGAACGCAAATGCATCATGGGCCACACTGAAGGACCGCCTACTCTTCTGACGTCCTCCGACACAGTCTGATTAGTCCCGCCACAGTTTCAGAGGCCCTGTCCAGACCTGGTATTAACATCTGTCTCGGGTGATCCGATCACTAAGTGGACAGCTCTCAGGTCGTCAGTTCACACCTGGATTTTAAAATGCATCTCCACATGCGTCTCGATTGACCACATGTGATCGGATCTTACTTCCCCGCCTTATATGATAATAAAAAAAGGAATGCGTTTTTGTTTTTAGCCAATCGACAGACAGGTGTGTTGTTAATGTGCTTGTGTGTGTTTCAAGCGGCAACATCCGAGGCTGAAAAATGAAGCTAACACGGAGGTACCGAAACTGCAGTTCTTCAAATGGCCACTTGAGTCTGGTTCCAAAAGCGAGTCACTCCCCATAGACTCCCGTGTTAAAATGTCCAACTTCACAGCAGAAATAAACATGTTTACAGCCTGGTACAAAAACCAGTTTTGGTCTCTAGGGCTAATTTCCTCCTTCATGAACACTGTACTGGGGAGTGAATTTTCATACAACTAACTCGATTAAATTTTATTAAGGCTTAAAGTTCTGCATAATTGAGGGCGTGCCGCTTTGAGTGACAGACTGGTGAGCGTATGTTTGCCACAAACCGGCATGCACGGAGTCTCAGCTCGACACGTCCTCTTTGCCCATTTTTGGACTAGGCGGGAGTTCAGCAGGAGTCAGGTCCTGGCAAGATGGCGACAGTGAAGCAGCCCACTCTGAGCTTCAAAAAACGGCTCCTTAGAAACCTATGGGTGAGGTCACGGAGGCTACGTCCATCTTTATTTACAGTCTATGCTGTGTGTGAGAGCGAGCGAGTGAGAGAGAGAGCGAGTGGGGCACGGAGGGGTTATCTGCATATGAAGCGGGGAAGTGAGATCCGATCACAAGTGGTCAATCGAGACGCATGTGGAGACGCATTTTAAAGTCAGGTGTGAACTGACGAAGTGAGAGCCGTCCACTTGCGATCGGATCCCTGAAGTTAATACTACTACTGACCGATTAACATTATTTTCATCGTCATCGCGATACAGATGCATGCAGGGTTTAGACCAGTGAGGAGTTAACTTTTTACCAGAGCTGATGACAACAAACTACGGTCGTAGCTCCATGTCATCACAACCTTTCCGAGTAAGAAAAGCTATCAGTGTCCTCCATCACACCACCCGTTCGACAAGATTTAAACACGAAGAAAAGCTGTATTTTCAACATCTCCATCCACCGCGGTTTGTTTTACACAAGCAAAACTTTGTATGCACACTTCAATATTTGTTTATTTATCATAGTCATGGCAAATTTTCCTCATACTATGCAGGCCTAATGTTTGATATTGCCTGTGTCTCTTCATTGTGCATCAAATGTAGCTGCTGATCTTCAGCAATTCAATTCAACATTTCACACTCCCACTGGTGTGGTGATCTCATCCCTGTAACGCCTGCAGCCCCCGGCTATGTGTCTAACTGACAGCAGCCCGTGTGACGATCCTCCGGTCGAGACGAGGCGCGGACAGCAAACAAAACGGAAGCAGATCACGGAGGGGCGGGGTCCAGCAGAGTCAAAGAAAAGGACAGCTCAGCCTTGTTCCCACACACACAGCTGTTCCTCCAGCTCATTTCTAACCAGAACCACATCAGTGAGGCCAAGTTGGGCCAGGACCGCCTCCATGCCAAGTCGCCCAGCTCTGCACACAAACCTACAGTCTGCAGGCAGCGTGCAGGCCCGGACCGGCTTGGCACAACCCGTTAATTCAATGACAATACTCCCGAGGATTAACTCAGAACCTGCTTCCCCTGCTGCTCACATCTGACTCCAGCACGACAGCATGAAGCCGTGTTTTCTACAAAATGCTGCACAGAAAACCCACGGCTTATGTTCTCTGACAAATTATAGCCTTTAACCAAAGGGTCCTGACTTGTTAGAGATCAAGATGAGATGATTAACTAATTAGTCGATCAACAGATCAATCAGCAAGTATTTTGATAAATGATTAATGGTTTAACAGAACATTGAACAAATTCTGAAACAAAACAAAACAAAAGTCATTTGAAGACATCGTCTTGGGCTTTAGGAAGTTGTGATGTGACAATTTTCTGCCTTTTTACAACAGTTACAGTTTATTCATTAATCAAGAAAATAATCAGCAGGTTTAACAATAATGAAAATAAGTGTAAGTTGCAGCTGTGATTGAAAGTACAAAAAATAAACTAGAAGTAAAGAAGCAAAAACTGAGACTGCGTCCCTAAAGTAAATTAATTATTATTCTTTTCATTCTAGTGTCTTTATGCTTTGTTTCTATTTTAAAATATTTTTCATTACACTTATTCACTCTGATCTGTCTCATGTATTTATATAAATCAGTTTTGTAAAAGGCTTTAAGAGTAGTAGTTTGCAAATGTCTATGTTTTTGTTTATGTTTGTTATTTTCTCTTGTCAGTGTAACTGTAAATTACCAAAAAGACCTGGAGCAATCTTTCACAATAATAAATATTAGCTTTAGTGAACAGTGTCATGAAGTATGAAATACTGAAGTGGAACCTTTTTAAAAAGACGCAGTCGGCCTGGTTTATTTGAAGGTGTGATAAAAATAAAAACAGTCAGGTGGTTGCCACCTGCTCTGCACAAACAGGTACTTTCTTTTTCTTTTCTTTTTTTATTTGCACCACAGAGGAATAATCCAACTGACCCAGGACAACCTTCACTGTTGTAATTTTCTATTTAGAAAAAGCACAAGCTTATACGTGGACCAACCAGAGCAGAGCCGACAGGCTGGGAGGGAGTTCACGTTCTGCATTGACATATTTCATGTTTCCATGAAATTCCACTTGCTCGGCAGGATCTGAAGCCGGAGGCGGGGGGTGGTTTCTGCCTCCCTGCCCCGCCTCCCAGTGGATCCTGCTATAACACTGCTGCTTGTCAGGGACTCCCAAACTCCCCCACGTGGATTTCTATCAGCCAACAGACGACTGTTGAGACTTCACCTCATCTGATGAAACATTTAGTGGTTAGAAATAATTCAGTGTTGATTGTGTCCGACCAACACTCCCCGAGAGCATGAAAAAAATGTTCAAGGTAATTATTCTGCTTTCCCAACATGTGCTGGCAGATTCACAAAAGCATTTTTAACCGATGCTTGAGGTTTGACAAAAGTCATGAGAAGTTTCACAGCTTGACAGCCGTCGAATGTGCTCTTAATTAACCGTCATGAAATGTTCCCATAATTATGCAAAACCCCCAAAAAATAGTAAATTTCAGCACATTTGTGGGATTTTTAAGAAATGTCCTCATTCTACAGCAATGCACTTTTTAATGACCTGACGCAGTATTTTTTATTTAATACTGTCACTTCATGTCATGTGGTTCAACAGGACATTTTTGTGTCAAACATACTGATAATTATCACCCAACTCTGCAGCTCTATGAAGCTTTTCAGCCTTGAAAGTTTCTTGGCTTCTTGGTTTTGATCAGACTGTTCACATTTTATTTTCCATTTTCATAGAAGCAACTTGTCTGTTTATTTGCACCTTACACTACCTTCAAACTGATGAATTTAGCAATTTAGGAGCTAAAGAGACAGATGTTGTCTCAGGAGTAGGTGGAGAACAAAATCAGAGTTAAAAGACGAGTGAACAATGGACTTAAATTCATCAGATGGACACGAACACAATTACAATATAATATGTGGCTCTGTGTCTGCTGGACATATGGCCTGCCCCATAGAGGACGTCCTGTTCTACTGTCCAATTAAAAAACATGTCTCCAACTTTCCTTCAGACAAACTGGCAGCAACAAATATTACATTTAAACTCTAAGACCAAATGTTATCTTCCAGATGGAGAAATATTATATATGAAAATGCTACACAGACATCAGAGTCAGCGGTAAATTACCAAAGGGTTTGCCAAGTTAATATATCTCCATCATTAGAGCCCCAAACTGAGAAAATAGCAAAACTTAAGCTCAACCTAAGATTCAATCCTTGATAAACCCGACAGAGTGAGAACGCTGCTGGTTTGTTCTTGCCCAGAAAATAAATGCCTGATGGCGTTTCACATGAACACAAGCACAGACAAGAACGCAGAAACATCAGAACGCAGAAGGGCCTGCGATCAACGGTACCTCAGGACCGAGGTTCTGTTAGTGTGTTTCTGAGTTTTTCTGCCCCCTACTGGTAAAAAAGAAAACACTTGCTGCAGCTTTAAATCTGTTAAACTTGTAAAAGGAGAATGATACTTAAAGTTTTATAAACAATATGTGAGTCAGTTTTTAGAGCATTTTGATAATAGTACAAGATGAATGTGCAGATTTTCATACAGCAAGTTAACGTTACCATAGATACTGGTGAGTTTAATCGTTGCAGAATTGATGGTTATAATTATTCACTATGTTCTAGTTTTTGTAATGAAGTTGACTTGAGCCAGTATTAAAAAAAACAACAACCAAGAACTGACACCAAAACATACTGAGATGCATTTGAGGAGTCTGAAAAGTATAGCACAACACTGAAGTTAGTTTCTCATTCAACAGTTCTGGGGAAAGCCAAAGGAAACTTAATGACAGAAGCAGTGACTGTTTTTGATCCACTTATAGTTGTGAAAGAGTTTTGACATCCTAGTTAAAGCTTTAATGCTGTTTAACATTTAAAAATCAATTTTACAGCATTTACATCACTACTTGACCAGGTCTAGATCAAAAACCACCTTGTAAAAGCTGTAGGACTAGACTAAGCAAGGGAATATAAAGATTGTTTGAAACACAATTTCACATTATTTTATTTGTTGAAACACAAAAGGACAATTTCGGTTTGTTTCCCCCATGTAGACCACATTGGACCAGGTCTAAAATCAAAGACCACTATACATAGACTTGTCAAATCTGGACTAGATTTCAGATTTAGTTTCAGATTCATGACCTCTTTATTCTAATTGTGAAAACAGTGCTTTAAGCCGCCTGTAGACCACAGTGGACCAGGTCTGAATCAAAAACTATTTTTGCCTAGAACTCTAAAAATAAATAAATAAATCTTTAAATAAATCTATAAATAAGTCTTTATGTTCTCAGGGTTCATCTAGTCCTGACTGGACGAGTTTAGGGTGCAGTGGTCTCTAATCTAGACCTGGTCTGATGGGAAAAACAAATATAAGTTACTTTTATTTTTCACACAAATAACAAAAAGGTTTTAAAACAGCGTTAACATCCTTTCACAAGCCGCTCAGTATTGACATTAATGTTTCCCTTAGTTTTCCCCTTTAACTTCCAAAATCGTAAGCTTTAATAGTTTTTGACACGGGTCATAATCAGGCGGTAAAAATCTATCAACAACTCAGGCTTGCACGCGCACAGGTGTCAACGTGTGCTGATCGCAGACAGGTGAGGTCGCTTACCTGTTTCGCTCCGACCTGGAGGAACAAACCAAAACCTCAGTAGCCGTGGAGCTGCAGCCCTCCTCACAGGATAATACTCAGATGTGGGTTTTCGTTTTTAAAATAAAAAAAAAATAAAAAAGAGTCAGCGGTTACAGTCCCGGTTTAAACCTCCACAAACTGCGACATGTTGTAGGGTTCCTCCGCAGTCAGCCGTCGGTCCCCCTCGGCCATTTACACCAGGAGAAGCCCGCTGCTGCCTCAGTAAATTCACCGCGAGACAACCGTCGGTTCCGCTGTTTTTTCCCGCTCCACTCGGTTAAAAAGTTTAACTTTCCCCGAGTGAAGTGATAAAAATGTCTTCTTCCTCAGAGGAGGCTGGAAAAGCAGTTTTCGGCCGGCAGATACACGGTGTCTTCCCCCTCCTCCGATGCCTACCGCCGTCCGTCTCTGTGTAATCAGATGCTGCTCACCACAATATCCATTCATCCTATTACAGAGTTTAACCCTTCACTGTCTGCTGCGCGGCTTTATGCTGCCTTACAGGACCGTCGGAAAAACCGCCACTGCACCCTGGAAAAACACACACATTGCTAAAAGGTGTAAACAAATCAAGTCTGTGACGTGACAAATGTTCCTTACTGGTTATCTGATGATTAAACACTATAAATGATTACATAGATAAATAATACATTGATTAATATTGCTAAAATAAACTAATTCACAGCAGCTACATGCACCATTTACTTAACATGATAGTTGCCCCCTCATCCTGAGCCTGCATCTTATTTTGAATCTAACTGTTGTCTGTCTCCATCATTCTGAAAACACAACACAACAAATATTGACAATGACTTATTTTCACTTCTGCCGCATAAAAAGAGGCAAAAATGGTCTGATGTTTCTATTTTGAATTTATATGACATAGGTGGGAAATAAATTTGGCATAAACAACATCACTAATCTTGACACCTATTTTTGTTACACTGTGCTGGAGTAAACAGATTTAATGTATAGATGATAAATCTACATTTCAATCCAGACCATAGTAATATGTGCTGCTCTAACTGAGCAGACATAGAGCCACAACAAGGACAAGTAAATGTCTTCAATACTCTCAACTGAATATTAGACCAACAGAAGAACATTTACTCTAATGATATTAAAAGAATAAATGAAAAACATTTGTGAATATCTTCCGGACATTTAAAACTTTCAGACATTTATGAATCAATATTCTATTTGTGAAGCAAAAAAAGTGAAACAAGTGAGGTGAAACATTAAAAAATCTTATTTTTTTTTATACAAACAGCGCCACCCTCAGGACTGCAACATACCACAAAACCACACTGATCAGGTAAAACTTCAGTTCATGCAGGAACTTCTTCTGAAATCCTCTTGGTCAAAGAAGGTTTCACATAAACAGGTCTAAAGTTTCTTTTTAATATACTGTTCAGTCTCTCCTTGTAGCTGTTTATCATTAGTTTAACACAACAAAACCATGTCAGAAACAGACACCTGGAAACTTCAGATTTAATTTTAATTCAAGATAAAGGACTTAATTCTTTACAGAAAAATAAATGAAATTAATGAAAGCTGGACCTGTATTTATCAAACTTGTAAAGTAGAAAGTTTAAATTTGTTGGCTGTGTTTGAGCAATGGGACACATGGATGAAGTGGCTTCCTCCTACTTACAGCCGAGTGTAAAAGTCACATTTTAAGAACAACTCTGATTTGATCACATGAAGGAAAAGACGATCAGAGATACACACTGAACCTACATCTGCTATATTCTTATAATTACTTCAGTGGTCAGTTATTATGCAAGAACATATCAAGTTTATTTGTCTGAAACCTTTAAATCTCTTGGAATTTAACAACAATCCTAATATATTTCCAATTTATAAATATATAAATAAGGATGAAATGAAAGGAAATAGGTTGAAATGGAGATAAAATTCAGCTGCGAGATGATGTGCCGTTGGTAGACGAAGTACATCAGAGAGAAATCATTTAATGAGATGAATTTAGTTCCACACTGACTGTAAATAAAATCCATGTCAGATTTATTCTAGCTGTTGGTTTGCAGTCCTGGTAAATGCCAAAAAAATAAATAAAAATAAGAAGTGGAGTAACATCCTATCAAATATTCAAACGCAAAGATATAGACTGGATACAACATTCAAAATATTCAATAAATAAACCTTGATCAAATACAAAGGCTATTGAGGATCTGCTTTTAACCATCTTCACATTTTTCAGTCAAAAGAAGTTTTTTTTGTGAAATTTTACTCTTGTCTTTAACTCAAGTTAAAAAATTGAAATTCAAAAATGGACCCATTCTTCATGTTGAACTCATGGTGTTCGTCTAAAGGACATTTCAGCAGGAGTAAGGCAGTTGTGTTGGCAGTCGGGGGGCTTGGGGGCCACAACAGTCCGGATTCAGAAGAGTCAGTGGGTGAAGCCGGACTCCCCTCGACGCCTCATCCTTCCTCTGCCAGCAGCGATCTGAAGTTCTTCAGCTCTCGGACGCTCGTGGAAATCCTGCGGGACATTTCCAGAGCAGTTACATCGTACAGTAACAGACATGTTCTCTCTGCCACTGACTCCAGTTTTTCTGGGAGTATTAAGAGCAGACCGGCTGCTCTGACGGTCCTTGAAAATAAAACCAGTTTTGATAGATGGTACAAATCATTATATGATGGCGACAGACTCTCACCTTCCAAAGGCATTGAGCAGAGAGACGATCTCCTGCCGGCTGAGCTGGAAACTGGGTCGTCGGCCGCTTGAAGTGGGCAGAGCTTCAATCTGGCGCTCGGAAAACAAAATCTTAAGCGCAGTACCTAATCCCTGAGTCTGATGACAAGAGAGAGAGAGAGATCAAAACAAAGAGCAATTGTTCTTTGCAATACATACTGTACATATAATGGTCTGGTTGCCATTAAAGCATCATTTAAGAATGTCGTTGTTTTTCTTTGACTTTATCAAACATCACCCTGGTGTCACCCTGTTACTTATCAAATAAATAGAGAAAAAGTGACATTTGATTCAAATGCTTCTGAGTCTTCAAACAGTCCTGTTAATCCTGAAAAAGAAAATGGACAAGACATCTATATTTGAAGCTCATAAGAGACTGTGAGCGCTGGATAAACAGAAGTAGTACAAGTGCAGTTTGTTGTCATCACCACTCTCCTTCCGACACAAATCTCAGTCTCAATGAATCTCTTAAACCAAGTGTTTACATTATATTCCCTGTTTGTCCTGCCGATGAGATTTCTGAAAACTTTGTGAAAACCACTTCATCTCTCCAACCCTGTTTGTTTCTTCCTTCAAGCACACAAGCATCAAAGCTTTGTGACTAGTCCTCTCTCTCTCTCCGTACTTTCTCCTCCCTGTCCTCTCTTTTCACCCCATCAGACCTCTCGCTCTCCCTCTCCTGGCTGTCTACGCCTCGTTCCAGATGTTATGAATCTGGATCTTCATCCTCCAGGAGTCCCAGCCGCCTCCTCCTCACCTTCTGTGTGTTTTCTTCCCTTCCCAACTCACCTGCAGTTTCCCCCACAGTCGACACTTGAAGCAGCCGACACAGTCCATGATCCTGGAGATGTTGAGGAAGGCCAGTCTGATGTCGTCCTGGTGTGAACACACAGCACAGGAAAACACACTCATGTCACTCTGATGGACAAAGAAATGTCCAGAAAACCAAGCAAGAGCAGGGTGTGTTGTGTCACTTTATCCCTTTCGCAATCAGTATTCACTTCTCCATGTGGCAGTTAACCTCAAATTCAGTTATTAACAAATCACAGTTTGAGTCAAATATTTCCATAAAGTTTGCACAAAATCTGTGAACTCACTTTAAACACCTTCTGGTATCACTTTACAGTAATACTACCCTTATAGATATAAACCATATAAACCATAAATCCTTTATAATGGTATTCGTATTGTAACGAGGAACCTTCTTTTCTAAAAATCTTTTACAAGAAGAAAAAAAAGCACCAAACATGAAGAACAACACGTCTTTCAATCAATATAAAAATATCTGTGAAACCACTTTAAAACTAGTACAGTACAAAGGTGAACCTGATGAGTGTTTAGTTTCAGTACAAACTTAAAAAGGAGTGTGAACTGGGATGAGTAGATGATGACCGAATATTATACTGTATTATTACAGTGAGTTTTGAACATTTCTAAAGCAGTTCCAATGAGAAGGAGGCGACAAAGACTGAATCGCTTTCCTCATGTCCTTGTCTCTGCTGCCTTTTCCAGGAAATGATGGAAAACAACTGAGTTTCAAATGGCCGCTGACCTTCAGTTTGGCTGCTTCCTTTTCATCACCAGCGAACAGAGAAGTCTCGTCAAAGTGCAGAGGGAAAGATCTGGAAGAGTGAAGGTGGAGAGGACGGTCACAACAAGCTGCAGGTTGAATGTGTGAGAATATGACAGCTGTAGAGGAAACGCTGCTCTTTTGCCCCCACATTCATTAACATTTATGAATACCGTATATATCTGTATTTATGTAGACAGAAAATCAGCAGAGGGACTTTTGGATGGAGAACACTAACTGTGGGCATCAGGCCTCAGACTGACCTGGCCAGCTGCAGGATCTGCAGCAGCAGCTCTTTGTGCTTCTGGTCCTCTTCAGGTCTGCCGGTGTACAGCCGGAAGGACGGCTGCTGGAAGAACGGCAGGGCTTTGGCCAACGCTCGCAGCTCTATCAGGTACAGGAAGTAGAGGTTGCGGAGCCTCTTGGGGCCCTCGCCGGCCGTCAGCTCCGAGTCGAAACGCTTCCTGAACTCCGACACGTTGTGACCCCACTTCTTCTGAAACCAGCTGTCTGAAGATAAGAAAGAGAGAGAGGAGAGTTTTTAGGACTGGAACCAAAGAACACAACTGAGTCACAGCTGATTATATTTGTAATAAATACAATAAATACACTTATTGGTTTTTGAACAAGACATGGGAGGATTGATATCAGTGCCTGTGTGTTAAAGGACAGGTTCACAGTTCTTCAAATGTGTCTCAAAAGAATCATCAGGTGTCAATAAGAACGTTATAAACACTTTTTCCTTATTGTTGAATTTAGCATGTGGGCCGGGTAATTTTGTTTTTCCATTATTTTTTCCAACGATTTTTGAAGACACATTTATTTTTAAATAATTTACAGTAAAATCCCTGCAGCTCCTTATTGCTCTGAGCGCATGGTGATAACTGAAGGAGATGCAGATGAGCAAATTAACATTGTTCAACTCACATCAAGACTTTAGTGTGAAAATCAACCTTAAACAATAAAAGGGAGCAGGACGTGCTTCCTTCTAGCCTTTTTCTAAGCAAATTCCAACTCTCAAATCCAGTAAAAGAAGGAAAATAAATGCCTGAGTGGGTCAGAGAGGGTTATTGCAGGTGTTTGTGTCTCACCTTCCAGGAGGTACCTGGCGCTCAGGTGTATGTTGATGCTGGCATGGAGGCCTGAGATGAGGCGGTAGAAAGCTCTCTTCTCCACACACTGACCTGAGAGAGGCAGAGAGTTGACACAAACACACTCCACAACAGCATTTCTCTCTGTCAATCATGTCCTGAGTGGAAACGTCAGCTCACCTTCCAGCCAGCTGTAGAAGGTCCTCTCTGTAAATAAACCAAAGTTATTGTCAGACGCAGAAATAACTGACTGACAAAGCGAATCATGGTGCAGTGTCAAGTAAACACGTCTGACCTTCACCTCCTGAGCTGAAGGAGCCGGGCATCAGCGGTCGCTTCACGGTATATGGTCTGTGAGGGGGAGAACTACCGTGTCATGCACTGCTCTGAGCACTAATTGTTTTTATATTGTGGTTTGTGTGAGCGTTTACTTGAAGCAGTTTTCCTCGTAGATGCTGGTCCAGATCCGCCAGTCCTCGGGTCCTCTGTAGCCCGTGAAGCGCTCCGGGTTCAGCAGCAGGTCGACGTACTGGGAGTCCGGTGACTCTTCGTCTGGGAAACAGAAACACTTCGGTCAGCTGTAAGTAACTCAGCATTATGTTCCCCCTTCAAAAATCATGAGACATTCAGTACCGTCGACCACACAGAAGCGCTCGGCCTCGTCGTCGTGTTTGTTCCATTGCAGCAAAGCCTCTCTGGTCTCGTCACTGGAAGAGAAAACACAGCAGTGTGTCGGGTTTTTCCTGTTTTGTCGTCAATTTTGCTGTTTACGTCCAGGGGATTCTGGGAAACCTCAACTCTTTCAATTAAATAATTATAATTATGGTATATATATATATATTATATAATTATAATAATAATTGGTTTTATTTGCTGAAGGAGAAACAGTATATTAAAGCAAGCTGGAAGTCAGATTTGGCTAAACTAATCTACTGTGAAGAAAATCCTTCATTATGTTAAAAAATTTGAACACAATGTATTTATTTCATTAACAGTATAAACCTTCCTAAGTAATTATTATTTGATTCTTTGCTTCTCTTTAAGGGGGAGGCTGGGGATTTTTTTTTTCATTATTTCAATCTATACAGAAATGTATTATATGACATATATGACCTTATATCAAGACAGATGTAAAATGTTATGCTTATATATGATTTTCTTAATAATTCGCTATTAATTCTAAACATACATGTCTATCTTTTATATTTACATATATAATATCAATATATATTGACAAGCTTTGGGATGATATACATTTACGTAACATGTGTCTACAATATAAGCAACATTCTAAACATACGTTTCTATTAGCTAGAAATACATTCTATGTAATTTCTATAAACATAGATTATATATATGATACATATATGATTTTACTTCATATGTACATACATTTCATATATGAAAATTCAATACATGTACATATATTACATTTACATATGGGAATTCACTTTTTTCATGTATCCTACCCGAAGTAAAACTGTAATAAAACTTTTCTGTAGTTGAGTCGACTGATGAGACTCACCTTAAAGAGACATCCACAGCTCCGAGATGCTGCGTCTTCTCACACTCACTCAGCTGCTCGTTTGACTCTGCTGAATACTGCGCGCACACACACACACACGCACGCACGCACGCACGCACACACACGCACACGCATACACACACGCACAGATTAAAATCTATTTGCTATAATCCCCAAATTTGTTCAAGTACCTTAATTATATCACGTACATTCAGGGAGCAAGTACCAGGTGCCAGTTAACAGCATATAAAGGAATATATAGATAAAGATATATATATTCAACTTTTTTGTGTGTTTTTATGTGACTCACCTTGTTGTGGGACGATGACCTGATCCCCTCTGGCACCTCGTTCTGTTAGCAGACAGAGTTTCAGTCAGTCTGATGATCTACATGTTTGTTACCAGCAGGTAAATCACAGGTGAACGATACAAAGAGAACCTGCACAGAGGAGTCACAGCTTCTTTTACTGTTGTTTATTATCAATGTTTTGACCAACTACAGGTTTTCTTCAGAAAGTTAAAGAGTTAATAAGGGATTTTAAAAAACTTTTTCAATGGCAATATTAAAACCAGCCAATTATGATGTCACTGGTGACTGAGCTACAGATATAAATCCCTCATTTCCTCTCTGTGGATATTTGCCTTTGTCAAAATGTCACTAATAGACTAAAAGGCAGCCGTGACTCAAGTGTGCAGTAGCTTTTTGTGACGACCACTCTGACTGAATGAGATGAAATGAGAACTCACAGGAGAGCAGGGCTGAACCACACAGTCCCTCAGACCACAGTGACTGCTGTCCGTCCAAAACGGACACGGCTTATTCAGGTTAGCCTGCAGAGGGTCAAGTCCAACACACGTCCTTAGCAACAGATCAGCTCATCTCTGTGTATATATTTCTGTGTGTGTGTGTGTGTTGTCCATCAGTTCTCACCTTGTAGAACCTAAAATAGTCAGACTCCAGAAGAGTTTGAAGTTTGGGGAAAAGCTGCTCGTTGTTGAAGCCATCAATAGTCTCTACATCACAAGCGCAGTCGTCCAGGTCACCTGTGACCTTCGTGAGATGGAAACAAAAACACCTGGTTACCTGCCGTGCATGTTTAAAGAGGACGTTAAAAAATAACACATGGAATGATCTGGAAGACTTCCCTCTCTGACATGTATCTTGTCTGTTCTTGCACACCTGGTGGACAGGTCAATTACTCTAAAAAGGCTTAATCAACCAATACTCTGATAATCAATTAATCTTTTCAGTAATTTCTCTGGCTCTAGTTTCTCAAATTTCCTTTGCCTCATGGTGGTAAACTGAAAAACTTTTGGGTTTGAGACTGTTGGTTGGTAAAAAAAAAAATTACATTTCTGTTTGTTTTTGTTGTTTTCTTTTGACATTTCACAGACTAAATGAGAAAATAATTGGTGAATTAATGGATAATAAAAAAGGCTGTAGTCCTAGTTGACAGTGTGCTAGAAATCATGGCTGTCTTTTGTATCTTACAGGAAAGTAATATGTACAAAATCCTGAATATAATATCATAAAAAGCTGGTTTATGAAATAAACAAGCAGGTACAGAGGACAGTTTTCTGAGTGGGTGAAGTTGGGATAAACTAAAGAACACTAAATTGTAAGAAGGCTGTAATTTACTTTGTGAAAGGGATTCTCCAGTGAGTTCGTATTGCACATAATATTTCATCAATGACAAAAATGAAGCAACAGACTTCAGATCCTGATCATTACTCCCTAAAAAAAACAGGACCCTACACTTCCCATAATGACAGCATGTTTTGGTTAAGCCCTCCCTGCTTGTTAAATGTCTTCATCTTTCAGACTCCTCACCACCAGTTTGTCACACACTCATTCTAACAAAAAAAATCACTCTCGTCTTCTCTGTCTCCAGCAGCAGGCAGCAGTTTTTTTCTCTAGTCCACTACCTGCTCAGCAGCAGACAGACACAGTCAGAGAGCAGCTGATGAACATGGGCTGACACATTATCTAGCGGCCAGAAACATGACTCCAGATTAACTGATAATATTGTGTCTGTATTTTGTGTGTGTGAATAATCCTCAGTTTGCTGACACATACTGTACATGTCAGTGGTGTGTTCACAGATATAGGTCAAGAGGTTAAAATGTCAATGAATGCTGCTTCAAACAGTAAAACAGTGTTTAATTATAAATTTATCTCTATATTTGACATATTGATTTGTTTAAGATGAGTGAAGACAACCAGTAATTCTCACTACTTGAGAACCAATCATCATTTTTGTCCAGATGATTTCTTATTCTGGAGTCACACACCCTTAAAAAGCAAGAATCACTTATTTTTACACATTTTTTCAACACTGTAACACAACGTTGCTTTAGCAGGAGGCTGCCCTTTAAGAAAAACAGATGTATTTAAAAGTAAAGCAAAAAGTGGCATTACAACAGAAACTACAAGCAGATAATTGAATATATGCGGAATAAAAACACAGATCAGTTTATTTTTCGTCACCTACCTTACAGAAACACCTGCTGTCTGCAGATCCGGACACCTGGAGGAGGAGGAGGAGCAGGACCACCAGCTTCATCACGACCTCTCCTGTGAACGCAGACCTCCGTTTGAAAACTGTTTATTATTATACCACCACACTCTCTGTCCGTGTGTCCGAGGAAAGCTTCACTTCTCTGGTACTAGAAAACGCTGAGAAGCGGCGCTGAGGGGCGGTGATCGGATATGAAGTTTTGCTTCCTCGTATTTCCTCATTTCCAGTCTACTACGTGTGATACGTGACAAATTGATCAGCAGCTTTAATCAGATCAGACTCAGAGATAAGATCAGTCATCACATGATATTCAGAATGTTTTAACCTCTGTTACCCAGAAATCTGTAATATAGGCTTTTTAACTGGAAATGTTTTTCTTCCTGTGCGCTCACAAAACAATCCGACTGAAACCCTCAGCAAGTAGAAATTATAAAATAATCTCTCCATTTAGTGGAGTATAATGGACTTTAACAGAATGAATTAATGGAAAGAATATCCACATATGTTTTTAATTTAATATTATATTTTTTATGCAGTGAAACGATCAAATATATTCCAGACATATATATGAAATGGATATAAAATATTTTTAATGGCAGGATAATGCGATTACATTTTTTTTTTTTAATCTGCAAACGTGCTGATAACCAAATACAAAACATTTTCTTTCTGTTTTATGATATTTAAATATTTATGTGTTTCTGGGCAGTGACCTCATGTAATACCACAAGGCAGCCACACGGTGGAGCTAGAGGACACTGGTTTATTTTTCTTAGGACACGCAGCTCAAATCAACTCAAATTAAAGTTTTCTTAGGGAGTCTAGTGTTTGAGCATTCACATGCAGTAAGGAGGATTTTTATATGACTAATAACAACTTGCCAGATAATGTGTCAGTATCATCGGGTAATACATATACCACATATAATAAAAGCATGACTGAAGTGTGTTTAATCTAACAAAATCTGTATTGAAAAAAAGACACACATTAAATGTTTTTAATTTCAATTTTTTTTGTTTATTTGCAACAAAAATCTGCTCTGGTGAAGGTCAAGTGACCAAGAGCTTGCCTTCACTTTTAAATATTTGCACCACACCTAAGTTATTAGCACTTTCCCCTCTCCTGACAGGGCCATGCAGAGGGGTGGCCAGGGTGGCTCAAGACCCCCCTGGAATCTGATTGGCCACTCCTGGTGCCCCCCTTACAAGTGTGAGAAGGTGATAGGTGATGGGCTTGTGTCTTTCTGTAACCTCAATATTGATCCTTTGTTCATAGTTTTGATTCACATAGTCTTTTTTAACAAATACAAATCTCTTTGACACAAGCACATTTTTTTCACATGTAGAAACTTAAATTTCTCACCCAGATTTATTTTACAGGTTTACAAAGGTTGATTTACAACTACAAACATTGGAATTATTTGTGAACATCACTTTACAAGTTCAAAATCATTATGACCCTAATTTGAGCCCACGTATGGGATGTAGTCATACCCATGACTTACCATTTCTTGCTGATTGTGGGGGGCCATAAGGTGTGATTCTGGCCTGAATTGGATTCTGGCATCCCTAGGAAAACATTTAATTATATTAAATAAAACTACTTTCCATTGCAGGGCAAACAAGGACATTTTAAGCAGTTCTTCACAATACAATATAGAAAAACATTTACATTTACTTGAAATTTGCTCAACCACAAACACCAAAAGGTGACATTTAAATGTAAAGCATGTTGGAGGAGTTTTTATTTCTTAGAAATGAATTAAGTGTTTTTCCAAAATAATTTTCCATTTCAATGTTCTTTGCCCACATTACACATTGATTCCTGACAATCAAGTTAAAACAAAAACATTGAGCCTAACTTGACTGATATTAACACATTTGATGCATAGAAAACATTTTTGATTGCTTTTAGAGTAATTACTACAAATTTATGCTCAGAAAATAAATTACAATCATGTATGAGAAAGCACCTAGGCCAAAACTGAATACTGCACTTACATATATATTGGTACTAAGCACTTGCAAATACAGGTGGAGGCAAAATGCATCATGTCAGTCCACAATGTAGCTCAGGCTGAAGCTGCCTCTTTGCTGCAGACTCTGTTTGCTAGAGATCAAAACTAAATCAATTGTAAAATGTGCTACTTTGGCTCTAACACAGATGTCCATCTCTGTAGTCACCACTCTGGTCTAAAGCAGTGTCCCGCCCACAGCACCATCTGATTGGTTACACATCACAAGTAATAGCCTATCACAGTGAAGGTTACTGCGCACACAGAAGGTCAGAGACTAGAGCAGTTCCGGTTAGCGAACGAAGCTGCGTCTGTAAAGTAAAGCCTCTTTTCCACTGGTCAAAAAACCCGCTAACATCGGGCTTTTGTCGCCAATGGAAAAGGCTACGATCGGCATTGATTTAAGAGAAACACCTGGGTGAACCCCCTAATTTTCACCCCTTTCCTGTTGTAAAGTCCTTCAGAGCACAGACACTGTAAACACACCTGTCACCTGTCCAGCCCAGCTGTACGGCACCGTGGCTACACTGTGCTCGCGGATGAAAGAGTAAATGCATCACCTTAGTTAGTTATTAAAAACACATATAAACCGATCGGAGGCTCTGACAGACATCACAGTCCTCTACACTGAAGTTTCAAAAACACCGAGCAAAAGAGAGAGAGAGAGAATTAGTCACCACTAACTGCTAAGCTAAAGTAGCTAGCAGATGAATAGCATGCCTACCTGTAACCAAACAGAAAGCTAGCCGGTTAGCTAATATTACGAACAACCTTAAGACAGGAAATACAACCGCTCACGTCTCAGACCAATGACAAACTGTTAACTAAAATGTTGTTTACAGATAGTTTTAACAGAAAGACTGGAAGTGTGGTTTAAATTAAGCTATTGTAAGATGATGCAGGCTGCTGTTAACACTGCTAACCTTGTACCATGAGAGAAGAAAACATTAAAGATGGCGTCCTGCCCAAAACGCACCTCAAATTTATGGTGACCCACAACAAACAACAAACAAAACCGGGATTCACCTGGGAATAAACATCCCAACTGCGACACAGGTGCACAGAGTAGACTTTAGTTTGCTCAGGTTATGGTATTATATGCTCAAAAATATTTTTTCTTCAAAATAGAATTTGTGTGCAAAAATCCCCACAGTGCACTCAGAGATGAGGCAGAAAAATAACTTCATATTTAAACAGTAATTACTCTAAATGTATGCTTAGAATACAAACTACAAAGATGGTCTCCCTTTTACTGATATTCTGTTTGTGATATGCAAAAGTTTGTGTTGGCCTATTTTACAGTCAGGCCAGTAAATGTTGCACTGCTCACATTATCATCAAGAAATGAAAATTTTCTCGAACCACTTTGAAGAGAAAGTAAATTCAAAGCCGACGCTGTCGGACTTACCTCCGGTACCGGACAGTAATTCTTCTTGCAGACTGCATATAAAGCCTGGTGGACGTTTCAGAGAGTTTCGACCGTGGACTGTTCTCAGAGCCAGGCATGGGCTTGCTGCGACCCTTCTCCTTTTTTGTCTTCTGTATTTAAAGCAAAGTTGGCGCCTTTCAGGCCCAATGCCCGTATGTGCGCAGTGCATTAAAGCAGACAGATGTGCGCACCTCTGGTTTTTTCCCGGCACGCCCCGTTTCCTGTTCGTCCGATTTCCAAAGCTGTCACAGGTACGAAACGTTTCTGCGTTTGTTTGTTCCCCAGTTAACTTTTCTTATGCTGTTATTCACATTATTCTGGGAAAGAAGAGATCCGCCTGGTTTTCGGACTCCAACAAACCACAACCACGTTTCAAGCCCACCACACGTGCCGGGCGGCCATTAGGCCTCCTGTTCTGGCGGTACGGGGCCTGAACGGTTTGTTCATTTCCCGCTATTTTCCCCATGCCAGCCCTTCCCGTAGATGCAGGATGGAATAAGATTACTTAACATGCTGTTTTATTAAAAGACACATTTACACTATATATGTACTCAGATTCTCATGGACACAGAGTAAACCAGCATGAAGTCCACAAGCAGCAGCAAAAATCAATAAACTGCGGTGGTAAGTGAAGGTAAACTACAAGTATAAGTCCAACAGCACCTGTGCACGAAGTTCAAGTTACTAATAAATAATAATCACAACGTTCATAAACGTACAGTTCATTAATTTGAAAGCAATTTTAACTAAATGAGAGGTTTAAATGTCAGATATGTTACTCCTGGGCCCAAGGACAGTTAAATCTGAATGATCTGCCTTAAAGCTAGAAATCAGAGAGAATTCATAAATCACGGGGGGCACTGACTTTGTGAAGAATCAACAGATGTGTATTCCTGTAAAATATTGATTAAATGTCAGAAGTGATTAAAATGTGAAATGCAGGAATTTCAATTACTCTTTTTAATTGAGTCAGGCTACTGAAGTTATATCGCTGAAATTACTTTGAGCCACTAAATTACCTCACTAGCCCCATAATCTGTGTAAAGTACCCCCTAATAGGTCGCATCCAGATTTTGAATTGGATGCTTAAAATTTGATTCTTTCTTTCTAATTTTAGTGTAAGAAATTACGCAAATAGTTTAAGGCCTCACAGCATCAGAGCCCCATTCATTGTTACAGAATAAACTGGGATGACATTTCACATTTTAAGATTCTCCCTTTGGTTTCTTACTTTAGAGGAGAGTGCAGCATGTTCACAAATATTCACCAGTTTGTTCTGGAGCACAGGAATAGCAAATGTGAATTCTAAAAAAGGGTTAGATTGTCCTTTAAATGCCCAATACATGATTGTGATATTGTGTTCCATCCTCAAAGCATCTGGAAAAATAATTAAAGTCATTATAGAAGCCTATTGGGGACTATTGAGATAATCATGTAAACTTGAAAAAGAAAATGTTTTGCTGAACAAATTTATGTGAATCTTTTGGACTTTTCTCTAAGCTTCTCTTATCATGTAAAATATTGAATAATTTTAACTTTTGTGAGCCATTACTCTGTAGTGAGGGAACAGCTTTCTGTGCTCCAGGAATTTGCCATTGGAGTCAATAAGGACTGCAGTTTTAAGTGTGCTGGTGATGCAGTGGTCCCTGTTCCTCTGTAATTGGCTCTGCTGTGGCCAGGCGAGGGACTGTATGAAGGGCTGGAGATGTACAGTTGTCTTGTGGAGAACTGGATAGTCTGGCCTGTGCTGTTGACTGGATGCTGAGGCCAGTCTGTGGAGGACTGGGGAGACTGGGCTGGGGCCAGTCTGTGAACCTGTGTCTCTCATCTGACATCCTAAACAGCTTCTCCTTTAGATTGACAAGAAATGTGTCTCTCTGCTCCACCTCTTTTCCCATCTGATATAGTTCATATCTGAGAGGTTAATTGTCTCTCAACTGTCCGACAGCAGTATTGCTTTCTTTGTTAAACTGTTTCATGTCATTTTTCAGCAGCTGAATTGTGTCAGACTCTCACAGTTTAGGCTGTGTGGACACGGGACATTGGAGCGAGAGTTTCCACTCTGCTCAAGTCTCTTTCAAACTCTTCCAGTTTTGTCTGAGACCCTTGAACCATCTTTGTGCCTGTGCTGTGAAAATTGATGCTGAATCTTGATACAGTATCTGTATATAGCTGTCATTTGTTGCCGGTCATTATATTGCCAAGCCATATTATAATGCCAAGCTTCTGGCTTGCTCTGTAGATAACAGCAGGTCTGTTCTTACTGCTCTGTCACCTTGCCTTTTAAAGACTGATCTGGGTGGTTTAGGGTTGGTCTCTGAGCAGCTTGCTTCTGTAGTTCTTCCTCCCTGCTTCACTGGTCATAGCCTGTGGGTGGTGGACCCCAAGACTATTTAGACTCCATCCATCTGGTGGTAGTTGTTTTGGGTCTGTGTTTCCAACTGAGAAATTACTACTGTGATCTCCACTTTCTTTATATACAAAGCAAAGGTGTTTAGCTAGTTAGCTAGTAGCTAGTTCTTTTTTTTTTTTTTTTTTTTTTACAAAGATGTAGTCCAGTTTTTCTTTAAAAAAATGTTCTTACCCTTCAGGAATGTTCTGTAGTTAATTAATCTTATTCATGTTTCTCTCTTTTTTTAATCTTTGTTGTTGCTTTTCTCCTTTTGTGTCATTTAAATAGTTTTGTCCTTGTCTAGTTATGAGGTTCCATGGCAGTTAGCTGACAGTTGACTGTTTGTGCTGTTACCACTTAGCTTGCTAGGTAGCTAGCTTTTCCCACAGTTTTGTTTACTGATAACCCTCTTTGTTCCCAAACTCTTAAAGCTTAACATCAAGCTTGCCACTAAAATTAATATAATAGTAATTAAATTATTTGCTCAAGTTGGAACTCATGTTTTGTTGATTCTTCTCTCTCTCTCTTTCCCCATCTCCCCCTCCCCCTCTGACGCCCCCCCCCTCTCCCTCTATTTTGGTGCTTCCTCGCGCTGCCAAGCCCCTGACGTAATGCTCCGCTGTTAATGATTAGCATGTGGAAACGAGCAGCGCGACCCCTCTTCGCGTCAAGGCGGCCAAAACACAGCAGGAAGTTGACCGTTCCTGCCTTCAAAGTAAGAGCGCGGGCGTTTATCAAACGGTTGTTGGAGGTTGTACACAACAATAAACACCAACACGATGAAATCAAGTTAATGCATTCATTTTGTTTTGGAATAACTATAACGAAAAACACAGTTTTGATGTTAGCTGCTGGAATTCCCCCACTGTACTTTGTAGCTACAGTCATAAGGTACTTGTACTTGAACTATATTTTCATTTTATCCTACTTTATACTTCTACTCCACTACAGGGCAAACATACTTTTACTCTGCAGCATGTATTTTGTAAATTAAATAACTTTGAGATATCAGATTAATAATACAAAATAGAAACAACAAATAATTGATGATAATGACCTATTATCATAGGTCATGATAAGATAGAACTTTATTGGTCCACCAGATGGAATTTGCAAACTTTACAACCGTAAATAAAGTAATTAGAATTAACTCCACCATAGCCATCTGCAACGTTATGGGTTGAACATATTAAAAGAGCAATAATTATGATTAAAAAATTTAAATTTTAAATGTTAAAGTATTAGTAATAAAAATGAAATGTGTATAGTTAATCTGTGTTTCTCCTTTTTCTTACCTTTTTAATCACTTCACAACCCCAAGATTAATCTTGTGAACATTTGGGAGGGCGGTGACCATTGGACCTGGGCAAGGACTAAACTACATTAGTACTACCTCCTCCTTGACCAACTATGACACATAGCTCTGATCTCAACATAATGGAGTTAGTATGGGAAGACACTGAGACAGTTGAAGTATGGTTCTGAAGATGACTGGGACAACCTACCCTCTGTGTACCTTGATAAACAGCGTGAAAGTATGCCAAGCAGAACTGGTGCTGTTTCAAAGGCAAAGGGTGGTCACACCATACATTGATTTAGTTTTACTTTTTTAAAATATATATTTACTATACTTCATATGAAGTTAACTGAAATGAAACCTATTCATGACATTACTTTAGAAAGCATCCTCACTTTACTTTTAGCAAGCACATTATTCTATAAACTAAGCACAGACAAAGTATACCATATTCTAAGTTGACACTGGTTGTAAGAGTTGCTCGAATAAATCAGTAAAAATTAAATTAAATTAAATTCATTCATTTGCAAGTTTCGAACCTTTTGTTTGTTGTTGCACTTTATTTTGAAGGCGGTAGGCGGAAGTTGTTTACTCTGCTCCGTGTGGTTTGACCGCGTCTTTTAGACCGGAGCACCGTCTGCTGGGGAGAGACAGAGGAAAAGTTAGTCAAGATGGCAAATCCCTCAGACCCGGAGTGAAGGGGCACCGCTCCCCAAAAAGCTGAGCCTGTTGCCCGTCCTGAGACAAACCCAACGATGCAAACTGCGCCAGGAGGTAAGACCAGTCCAGCCCGGTACTTCTAACCGTCGCGTCGACAATTAAGATATTCAAACTGAAGTTTCTGAAGCTTTTTGTCGTTGTTTTGTCCACTCTTCTTGAGTATTTATCCAAGAAAAAAGGACTAACACAACCCTACTATCTATCTCAACCAGCCTTGAAATTGAAATTACACAGTTTTACCACTTAGCGAACGCTTTTTCATTTCAGTCAATGGCAGCCGTTATTAGAATGTTGTAGCCGTTAATTTTAGCCACAGTTGCAACTTTGCTAACTACGTTAAAGTCACAGTTGTTACATGATTCTAGATAAGAGAAGAGATTGAGACACAAGTAAGGTTATATTTATTAGTTTTTCTTTTACAAACTGCTCACACACACATATACACACATATATCCGTCAACGGTCATTCCCTGTGTGCTGATGAAGCAAAGTGACAGTTTTAGACAGCGGCTAACGCTCAGCCCTGTAACCTGGAGTCTGCTCCTAGCTTACTCTTAGTCGGTGTTTC